>NC_062542.1:2516868-2566868 GCF_022655615.1 Tachysurus fulvidraco
CTGTTCTCGTAATCAAGCTGATAAAGGGGATTAAAACTAATCCTGATGAATTTGTTGTACTTTAACGGACGCTAAAATTCCTCCTAAATCCAGACTAGATTTTTGACTCTGTTACTTAGGCAAGGTTTGTCTAAAAAAACACTGAGATTAGCTGCTGTTGTAGACATTATATAGAAGGAAGGTTTGTAAATAAAGACAATGTCAATGAACCTAGTCTCGTGTAGCCAGAGCTTCAGACTGCTGGGAGACGATCCAGTCTCCATAACAGCTTTTACTGGACAAGAACCACCCTGGAGGGCGTCCGACTGACAAAAGCAACCAATCGCGATCATGTTTTGTTCAGCATCAAGGTTCAGGATGTGAAAATGTGAAGTTCCGACAAAAACAGGCACAGTGCACGATTTTAAACAGAGTGGCTTTATTCTTCCTTGAGGGAAGTAGAGCATCACAGCGGCTATGTTTCCAGACAGAACATCCAAAAATGTGACACGTGTCTCATGGAAATCCTGTAAAATCCAACCGATCGGATGACGACTTCCAAACTCCTAAAATGTGTCCAGTTTTGTGTGACGCATCCATCAGATGTTCAGATAGAGCGTTGTGGGTGTGATGTCCGACTGTGAGACTATATATATTGAGAATAGAGACGTTGATGGGAGCACTTAGGCACCGTAGAGACGGCCTTGGACTGCAATCCATAAGTCTCCATGAGTGGCCAGTTCTTTCAACAAAATAGACTTCTTGTTATAACTAGCATGAATTTTCCGCTTACACAATAGCACTTTATGACCATAAAGTACACAATTATTCTGGAACCTCCCAAGGTTTTTTCCTTATATCATCTCAAGGAGATTTTCTTTACCAGCGAAATTTATCATTTTAATCCAGAATTTCTATATAACTGTAAAGCTGCTTTGGGACGATGTGCATTGTTAAAACTGCAATACAAATGAATTGAACTGAAATACCCTGAATAATTCCATCTTTCCCTCTATCCATCCATCCATCCACCCACCCATCCATCCATCCACCCACCCATCCATCCATCCATCCATCCATCCATCCATTCATCCATCTAACCATCCATCCATCCATCCATCCATCCATCCATCCATCCATCCATCCACCCACCCATCCATCCATCCATCCATCCATCCATCCATCCATCCATCCATCCATCTAATCATCCAACCATCCATCCATCCATCTATCCAACCATCCATCCATCCATCCATCCATCCATCCATCCATCCATCCTTTCATCCATCCTTTCAATCATCCATCTAACCATCTATCCATCCATCTAACCATCCATCCATCCATCCATCCATCCATCCATCCATCCATCCATCCATCCATCCATCCATCCATCCATCCATCCATCCATCCATCCATCCATCCATCCATCCATCTAACCATCCATCCATCTATTCTTTCATCCATCCATCCATCCTTTCATCCATCCATCCATCCTTTCAATCATCCATCTAACCATCCATCCATCCATCCATCCATCCAACCAACCATCCATTCGTTCATCCATCTAACCATCCATCCATCCATCCATCCATCCAACCATCCATCCATCCATCCATCCATCCATCCATCCATCCATCCATCCATCCATCCATCTAACCATCCATCCATCTATCCTTTCATCCATCCATCCATCCATCCATCCATCCATCCTTTCATCCATCCATCCATCCATCCTTTCAATCATCCATCTAACCATCCATCCATCCATCCATCCATCCATCCATCCATCCATCCATCCATTGAACCATCCATCCATTCATCCATCCATCCATCCAACCATCCATTTGTCCATCCATCTTACCATCCATCCATCCATCCATCCATCCATCTGACCATCCATTCATCCATCCATCTGACCATCCATCACCAAGCAGGAGATAGGACTTACAAATACAGATGGGGATGTTGGCTGACCACTGATTGTTATTCTGACAGGAAATAGTTCTTTCGCCGATCAGCTCAAAGCCGAATTGACATTCGAAGCGTAGCACATCACCGTTGGAGAATCCGCCTCCCTCACGGAAACCGTACAAAGGGATGCCGGGATCGCCGCAGCTCTCCTTGTCGATTTCTACAAATAAAAAAGTGATGAGTCATCATCGTATAAGACAAACTTTCTTTTTAGCTCGGAGCACGTCGATAGGAGGCCGACGACAAGAACACACCCTTGTAGTTGATCTTGAAGCCGATGGAGCCGACGCTCTCGTCCGACTGCAGATGGAGCCACATCTGGTGGGTCATGCTGACAATCAGGTCAGGCACAAAGCTGCCAGTCAGACTGCAGAAACAGACAGAGTTTCACAAATGGAATACAATCCAAGATGTAAACAAAGTCTTCTGCTAAGAGGAAGAAATATATATATATCTCTTCATTTTATCCTATCGGTATTGACAGCGGCTGTTTTATCACTGGCATTAAGCTCATGCTTCTACATAGGCAATTATTTGAAGTGCACTTTATGTGCATTTGTTTTGGCAGGACACAAGCTTTTGTCCTTGTGGGACGGAAAAAATTGGTGCAAACATGATTCTGGCTTGGAAAAACTCCAGGATCGACGATGCTGAAGAAACAACGAGCTGAGATATTTAAAAGACTGATGCATTGTGGGTTACTTGCATCTTACACCACATTTCTGCCGAAACCGCCATTCTGATTGGTCAGAAGCTGTTTTCTCTGACGGCAGCACTGACAGCAGCGCAGCTCCACATCACGGGTTTATATTAACATGAAACGTTATTGTTTCTATGGTAACAATTTACACGAGGCAGAAATGCCACATGGACGGTTCAGGACTTGTGTAGACTTTGTCACAGATCGTTTTTATAAACATATCGGAAGGAGTCTCCAGTCTGAGTTCAGATGGAACGGAGGTTTTCTGACAGGAGGCAGGAGATGTTCGGTTTCTTTGTAACATGACAAGCTGTGATGTGTGTCTCATCTTCAAAAGAATGATAGTGAGTGGGGGGGTGAGAGTGATAATGAGGGGGGGGGTGGAGGGAGGGTAAGGGAGAGTGAGAGTGAGAGAGAGAGGAACGGATGGAGAGGGAGATGAAATGGAAGAGGGAGCGAGAAAGAGAGAGAGAGAGAGAGAGAGAGAGAGAGAGAGAGAGAGAGAGAGAGAGAGAGAGAGAGAGAGAGCAGGAGAGAGAGTGAGGAATGGATAGACAGGGAGGTGAAGGGAGAGGGAGCGAGGGAGGGAGAGAGAGAGAGAGAGAGAGAGAGAGAGAGAGAGAGAGAGAGAGAGAGAGAGAGAGAGAGAGAGAGAGAGAGAGAAAATTGATGAGAAAATGACAGTATGAGTATGACATACAATAAGAGGAACAGAGATGGAGGGGGAGAGAGGGATGGAAGCAATAAGGGCAAGGGAGAGAGAGAGAGAGAGAGAGAGAGGGGGGGGGGTGGAGAGAGAGAGAGAGAAGAGAGAGAGAGAGAGGGAGAGAGAGAGAGAAGGAGAGAGAGACAAAGAGAGAGAGAATGAGAGAGAAAGATAGATAGATAGAGAGAGAGAGAGAGAGAGAGAGAGAGAGAGAGAGAGAGAGAGAGAGAGAGAGAGAGAGAGAGAGAAATTTATAAGAAAATGACAGTATGAGTATGACATACACTAAGAGGAACAGAGATAGAGGGGGAGAGAGGGATGGAGGCAATAAAGGCAAGGGAGAGAGAGGGGTGGAGAGAGAGAGAGAGAGAGAGAGAGAGAGAGAGAGAGAGAGAGAGAGAGAGAGAGAAAGTGGGGAAATTGATAAGTAACTATAAATGGATAAAAGTTCTATATCCCAGTTAATAATTGATCCAAGACGTTTAATGATATTTTGTAAATATTTTATTGTAAACTTGATGTCAGCCCCAGAGCTTCTGGCAGTATTCTTTTCCTTGAGAAATTAGTGATCAGAACTTACACTTGGATGATGGTTCTGGAGTCTCCGACCTCTCCCCCGTCTCCTATGGTAAGCGTATCGTATCCCAGCTCCAAATCAAACTCCTCGAAGTTGATCTGGATCACCTGGAAAGATCGAAGGTCGTAATCTCGTGAAGGTGACATCTCGCTTTCGTCCTGTAACCACGACAACCATCGCGTTCGCTTTCTCACGGCTGAACTCGAACGAGCCGTTATGACGACCGAATAAAAAAGATTTACACGTATCATAAGGGCCATAATAATGGCTGGCAATTTGTTGGAACATATGCTAACGATATTATCGAATTATTCATAATTTACACTGATGTAAACAACCATTAAATTCCATGTTGATGCTAAAGCTAGCAATCGCTACAGATTATTAGCTTTTATTTGCATAACAGCCCTGAAGAGTGCGTTACGAAGGCAAAGCGGTGCTTTAGGAGGAATTTCAATACACACACATACATACACCAGTGTTGTATAAAGTACTAGAAAGCGATACTCGAGTAAAAGTACGAGTATCGTACTAGAAAAAGTCTTTGGTAGAAGTGAAAGTCACCTTTTAGAATATTACTCAAGTAAAAGTCTTAAAGTATCTGATATTTACTGTACTTAAGTATCAAAAGTCATTTTCTGATATGTAATGTTCTTAAGTATTTGAAGTAAAAGTAAAAAGTAAAATTTCAGTGATTTTCTGTAGACATAAGAGCAGGGGGCAGTTCCAGGGTTTCATCTTTAGGGTTTTTAGCCCTCAGTTAGAATTTAAAACGAGAAGAGTTTTATATTATATATTATATGACTACATAGTAAGCCAAAAGTTTTATTATTAAATGGTTTAATTTATTATTAAAGTCGTAATATTAAATGGCAAAACTAGACACCAAAATTTTATGCATGTTGTAATGATGCCAGTCTCGAATCAAATCAGTTCATGTCTGTGTGCATTCTCTACAAACAGTGTGTCCGATAAATGCAGTCATTAATAAACTAATATTCACAAGACAAAGACCAAATCAATAAATATTATTTTTATTTAGTATTGATATTGCATTAATATTTTGTTTGTGCTATCAACTCTGGTAATAAGAATAGTGACATTTCACCGCTTTTGGTTGCCGCCGTTATAGATAAACGCCTCCAGCTCTGACTGCGCGTGCACGTGCGCGTACCTGTGCTTCTCCCTGGAGCGTGCGGAGCTGCGTAAGAAACTATGTTCATTCTTTTACTGTACGAAATATTGTTTGAACATACAGTATACACACCGTTCGGTCTGCGCTGTTTCTGTTTACTGTTTATTGTCTTTTGTGTATTGCATTTTCTGTACTTTTTGTATTGTCTTGTAACTTTATGTCTGCACTGTCTTTTGTCCTGCACTGTCTTGTTTGTCTTGTCCTGCACTGTTTGCACCAGGTTGCACAGTTGCACTTTATGTGGCTAAGACTACTTACTAAGTCCTTAGCTCTGTCTTTGTTTTATGTAGCTCCCTGATCCTGGAGAAACGTTGTCTCATGTCACTGTGTACTGCAACAGCTACATATGGTTGAAATGACAATCAAAGCTTCTTGACTTGACTTGACTTGTGATTCGCCAAACCTCCCTTATTGCAGTCGCACACGTTTCTTCTGATTTTATTTTGTAGTAACGAGTAACGAAGGCGCTTAGTGGAAACATAACGGAGTAAAAGTAAACATTCTATCTCGGAAACGTAGTGGAGTAAAAGTGAAAGTTGACATAAATTTAAATAGCGAAGTAAAGTACAGATACGTGACATTTCTACTTAAGTACAGTAACGGAGTATTTTTACTCCGTTACATTACAACACTGCCATACACCATGCTAATCCAGCGTATGTACAGTACATACTGTATGTACACTATACGTGTGCTTAAAATCACTTCACGGCACTAATGATGTCATAACGCACTCGTTCTGCCAGTGGAAATTCGTATTACGAACCACAATAAAATTTAAACCTGGCAATTTCATCTGTCTAAGATAAATGAGGCAATATCACCTCACCATGCCATTTAGGACCCATTTGCATCATACGGCACCACAGGGACGCAGATTTAGCAGCAATTGAATATACGGCTCGGCTATTCGGAAATGGTTAATGACGTGAGGCGAGAGAGTTGCGGAGAAATATAAAGTATATCGAACGTTTGCACACAGGTACACAGTGAATCTGGGCTTCGGATGAGCTCGGGTGATAAATGTTCAGGAGAAAATATTGATTTCATTAGATATATTAAATAACTGTGTATGAGTTTTTGTCTCTTCTCTGAGTTACGTCATAACTAAGGAATTTCGATCGGATGAATAAAAGGTAGGATGGAGCGGAAACCGCATGCATCCTGAAGATGCATTCAGGATTTTGATTGGTCATAATTTTGTTCAGGAAAGTTTCTATGGTAACAACTTATTCACGAGGACTTGTATCTTCCACATCTCCGGGTTTAAATGTAGATCCCCTTTAGCCTGGCATACACATGACATATCCCAAAACCTAGTGCTCAAGTCCATCTGCTCATTATCATCTAGTGTTGGGTAATATTATGAACAGCAGCTACGCTAATTCCTTTCCATTCACTTCTATATTTCCACCCATCCGCAGGCACCTAGAGGTTTCGGACCTTCGGTGAAAGGAGGCATCGACCCTGTGAAGATCCTGAAGCATCTACAGATTGTACCAGCACCAATTGTGTTCCACTTCATGAGGATTTCAGAAATTTAGTGAGAATCTCCATGTGGTCTTTGAGGACAACTACCTCCTAATGGATACACAATTATCAGACTGTATCTGACTGTAGAAAGGACATTTTTCATAATAACACTCTCTGGTGTTTATAACAGTTTATAATCACACCCTCCAGTGTCACCCAAATGAGGATGAGGTTCACTTTTGTCTCTGGTTCCTCTCAAGGTTTCTTCCTCTTCCATCTAAGGGAGTTTTTCCTCACCACAGTCACCTCAGTCACCTCAGGCTTGTTCATTAGGGATAAATACAAACATGTTTAAATATAAATCTAATATTAATCTCGAACCTTTTGTATTATTAAATCTTATGTTCTGTAAAACTGCTTCGAGACGACGTCCATTGTTAAACGCGCTACACAAATAAAACCGAATTTGATTGAAAATCCACATCAAGGAGTTAAAAACAACCAATATCAACAACTTGGATATGACAATCAGATATAAACTGTTTAATTACATTCTCATGATATCAATGAAAGCTAAATTCCCCTCACTGGCTAAATTCTTACTGTGGAAGACCGTCGCCCGCTTGGGAATCGTTTAATGAACTCTATCTCCTCGTCCTCCGTCTCTCTGTACGTTGGATGAAATGACCCATGAACTTTCTCTATAATCTGAGACACACTAAAGCGTTTATAAACCTGGGACAATCAAGCCAATGAGTGTGAAGCCAGCACATAATTCCCCACAATGCTCACACATCATAGATCAACTCAGAGTCTGTGTCCTTATGGGATCGTGTGTGTGTGTGTGTGTGTGTGTGTGTGTGTGTGTGTGTGTGTGTGTGTGTGTTACCTTATTTGGGTTACTGGCGGTGATTATCCAAACACACTGTGAGTTGCTCTCATACTGGATGGGGAAATTGGGAGAGGTAAAAGTACCAGATGGACCATAGAGGTTCGACCCACACGTTTTCACTGCAACAACAACAACAATTAACACATAAGGATGAGGGGGAGTTGGCAGGAATGACTGTGTGTATTAAGGGCTCGTGCTTGTAAGAGGTTATGGCCGTTGCGAGGATCACACGGCACGGTTTCGCTAGAAAATCGAGATAGGAAATTGTTGTACTGTAAGAAGGATAACAAGACTCGAGTCACATCGTGTCATTAAGGGCACTAGATGGAAATTTCTTCGTATGCGTGTGAGGCTAGAAGACTGTATGTAATGAACGTGTTTCTATTCCGCACAATCGATGGCGGAACGTGCCGTAACACGACACGCCGTTTTTCACGAGCTACATTTTTTTTTTTTTTAGATTTATCGGTTGAGATTTTAAGACATCTTCATGCCCCTGAGATGCCATCATGAGTCACGAGGATGATATCATATAGAATACATAACAGCTCATAACACCTGCATAAGCCTGCAATACATACTGTATAAATGTCATAATCACTACATATAAAGTGTCAGTATATGATACATCATCAAAACTGTTCAAAAATGACATCATTTGCTAAAATAAAAAGACAGAATTATAATGCACTATAACACAATGAACAGATACTGTAACACATATCATCATGTTATAAAGCCTTACATGATTAACTATATACACTGAAAAAGAGTAGCATAATACAGTATGTACTCGACATTGTAGCTACTGTATATTAATGCACATGACTTCATAATGTCAGATTACGTAACGCATTATATTAACTGTTCATAAGCATGTCGAAGACGTTGTAATGTATTTGATGTAACGTCTACGGCATGCATCCGCTCGGACTGCAGTCATAAAAAAATACAAAATGAAAAATGAAATAGCTAAAAACGAAATTGCATTATAATGCGTTTTAACGCTGATGAAAGGATCCGATATCGTAACGAGTGTATTCGTGCTTTATAAGCATTCTGAATGTAAATACATACACTGATTAAGATTAACATAATACAGTAAGTAATACAGCATTGTAGCTATGCGCATGCGTTATTAATGTCCGATTGCTTAACACATTATAATACGGTAACTGTTCATAAGCATCTTCATAATGTCAGGTTATGTAATGCATTATAATAACCATTTATAAAAACAATAAAGATGTTGCATCAGAAGGTTGTAATGAGTCTAACGCAGTCACAAAATACTACAAAAATTAGCTAAAATGAAAAGACTGCATTATAAAGCATTATAACATTATAATGCACATGCCTTCGTAATGTAGGGCTACGTACTATAACGCATTACAAAACCTGTTAATAAGAATGTGTAGGACGTTACATCAGAAAGCCTGCATTTACTTGCCACTGCAGTTGCATAGTTGTTACCTGAACAGAGAATTTATAACAAGTCATAACGTTCCTCTGCTTATGTAAGCCGCCCTAAGGGATTATACATGGTCTATAGCACGCTGTTCATTTTTTATAATCAATGCAGCATGAATACAGGATTTGTAAGTGTTTGTATAATAAAAGAACATTTCAGCATTATGTCATGTGTAATATCCAGCAATGTCATGTCTCTCACCTTTACATACTGGAGGGTGGTCGCTCCACGCGGCGAGCACTTCTGCCACCCGCTGGCAGGTGATGCTTTTGGAGCCCTGCAGCACGTGATCGCCGTCACACGTGAACCCGACCATGGCTCCAATGCTTCCGGATGAATACGAAAACGATTACAGCAAACAAGAAGAGCAAAGGATGAATAAAAAGAACTGCAGTTTGTTCAGGGTGCCATGTTTTCAACAACTTAATCAACACACAACTAGTTTTACCTGAAATCGTCACCTACGCGCCTGCCGTTCTCCGGCTCTCCGGGGTCCGAGCAGTCATTGGACACTTGCTTCACTCCTCCTTCGTTCACTGCAGAAGATATAAAAGGAGGCTGTGATACAGGCTTGCTGCAAACCACTACTGTCCACCATTACACTCTTTTTCTCCATTCTTTCGAGGGTTTATATATATATAAAAAAAATACCGAATACCTGTCGAGTTACCGAACCTTGTCATGAATATAGACCTCACTGTTACTCCATAAACGTTAAATAATCATCTCGTTCCAGAAAACATCACATGATCAACAATTAAACAAAAAGCCTTTTTTAAAATAAGTCTCTGAATAGTACACAAACAATAATGTATCATGGGAGGATGTGGTAGGCCATTGGCATTGACTAAAAGGTTGTGAGCTCAAATCCCAGGGCAACCAAGCAGCCACCCCTGGGCCCCTGAGCAAGGCCCTTTACTCTCAACTGAAATAAATGTAAGTCGCTCTGGATAAGAGCGTCTGCCAAATGCCGTTAATATTCATGCATTAGAAGAAAAGCATTAATATTAATAACCCACATCAGACTAATAAGAGCGAAGAATCCAACAACACTGTGGTTCTTAAACAGATGCAAAGTCTGATCCACAAACTCTTTTTAAAAGTCACCATAAACTCACTAACCGCTTAATGTCCCCATAAACACCATCCATTTTTCATCCGACTGACAACACGTTGCACAGGAAGTGACAGTGAACCCCACCTTAATTGCTGTCAGAGCAGTAGTTGATGTGGAAGTGGTAAATTAAGGAGCCTGCTGATTAGCACAGGGGTGTTTGCTGGTGTATCGGGACGCGAACGAGCCTTCGTCGAGGCAAATCGTTCCCTCATAATTCATCATTCTGCATGTACGAGGCAGCCACTGTGAAATAGAGGGTAATAAAAACTCTTTCCTATCCTAATTAAGTATCTGAAGTTGTACAATGCTGGCTTGAGATAAATCGATGTGCTCGATACTGTATTATAATACGTACCACGCCCGCTCAGAATGAGAATTATGACGGGGTTTGGTCGATATTCAGCACGTGCTTGTGGTTAAGAGTGAAATTTGGATCTATATTAAGACAGAATTAGCTTGTTTCACGGTTGACATCGAGAGGGTTTTTCTACTGGGAAGAAATAAAGGAAGGAAAAATTTACATATAGAATCACAAATCATTCAAAGGTTTGTAAATGCTTTCTGTTTCTTGTTCCATTCTTCCAGTGGGCCAAGTATTCGTGTTTTAATTCTAATTAATTTCATACATATAACATACACTATAAACTCAGTATATAAGCATAATTAAATCAAATTAAATCGAACTAAATGCTTTCTGACTGTTAGACAGAACACTTGTGCTTATTAACGGTGCTTGCAAATCAAAATTCTTACTATCCTACATACTCTTCCGACAAAATTTCGGCGCGTAACTTGTCCCACAGCTTTTGTCCTAGAACCATGAATGACATGTCAAATCGACTGGCTCGTTGAGGAGAGATGTGCTATGACTTTTCTAAGTGATCCGAGTACCGGTACTTCCGGTACCGCGTCTCAAAATAGTCTTTTTTCCCCATAGACTCCCATTATAAACTGGAGGTTTATAACTCGCCAAGCTTTTGAAATATCTACACCAAACACGGCCAGCTCCTTTAGGGTGATACTCTGAACAAAGGTTTAAATTGGTGTACCAACTGGCTTTCCGATTGTTCCGCAGCCCCGCCTTCAAAATATGCAAAATCAAAATTTAGCACAACATGGACATGTGACATATCAAAACACTCAGCGCGATGAGGGGAACTTGCCACGTGCAAGCAGCATTCACATTTTCTTCAGGAAATGTACGTTCTAGTTTAAGTTTCTGTTGTATTGAACTTGATAATACAATTTTGTGCCACATATTTGTAAATGAGTCCAAAAATCACAACTGAAAAAACATTAAAAATAAAAACTAAAATGCTTTCAGAGCGTTCATATGAAGTTTAAAAAACCTTTAGGTTTTTATTTAAACAGCTCAATTTTATTTTACATTCATTTCCATCATTTGATGCTTACTATAAGCTCAGCATGACTATTTATCCCACTAATTCGGTTTGCGAACGCTAGCTGGCTGGCGATTGTTAGCAACAGAAATTAGCAAGTTTAATAGATGTTCTGCTTAATAGAAATGCCAAAATTTCTATTAATGGACATGAAAAAAAATGGATCGATACCTTTGATTCATATAATCAGACTCTTAAATGTATAACAGGCACAATATGTAGAGGATCACAGTATATTCATTTTATCTGTTACGTTCATTATAGCATCAAAGGAACCGACAGAAGAACTATTTATACTAAAAATTTATATAAAGAACTAAAAAACTTTTAATTTCTTCAGAATCCACATCACTCTAGTCCACATCTCAGGAATGACATCATCATGTTAGCATGTACAGTATATAGTTTTTAACAGTTCATTTTTTTTTTCTATACTGGTTGGTTAAGAATAAAGAAAGTTCACTCACTCTGAAGTTACTTCTAATTTTCTTTTACTACAAAATGGCTTTACGATACAAGTCATTCCAGCTGACACAACGTACTTGATGTTTAAAACATTTTTTAAAATGTATGAATACAAAAGTGCACGTTAAACGATTCTGACGTAACACGGAGAACAACGGCAGTTTCTCTGCTTTGGCTTAATGAGCAGAGACAAGTCAGACGGAATAACTCACAGGCATTCGCTGGCATAAACATGATTTGAAGCTTTAGTCGCTTTGGTTATTTGCTATCACCAGTGAAGAAATCATCATATATTGGTCTTCGGAGGGCTAAAAAAAGTTGCTTCGACTGACAAAAGTGCCTTGCGGTGAAGGTGCGGTGAATAGTGTTGCTTTTAGTACGAGCGGAGTGCGTGCGTCAACTTTAAAGACTTCGATCTGAGATGTAGGACGTCATTCCCGATCGTCAAAGCGTCCTTAGCGAATCAAAAGTCAGCTACGAGGCACAGCTCTGAATCTATTTCACTTCTGCTGATGGCTCATGTTCCCTTTAAAACCTTTTCGCAGTGTTGTGTGAGGTAATGACTGAGTAATGGCATTTTCCCTGAGACCAAACCGCCGTAAAAATGAGGTGTTAGCAGACGAGTAACTAATATCTAATATCGCATCTGGGGTTGACTGAAGGTCACAGATTATACGTAAAACATCATACGTACAGTAGAACCATAATCAGCTTCCAAGTGCTTAGCATCCATGTCAAACCTTCATAGTCAAGCTCAATTGTAAACGGGTAAAATTATAAACAATACCAAATATTTATCCAAATTTAGCTAAACTACTGTAGCTAATTCAAGGCATGATAACATATAGAAAGTGTTGCGCATACACAAATAACGATCACGTTATTACTCGATTTAGTATCCCGCGGCTTTATTACATTGTGCGAACGTAATAATAATAAGCCATATTGTTAAATTTAATTGAATTTTCGAATTATAAAATGGAAAATTGATGGGGCAATATATTGGCAATAAAGTACAATGCTAGTTATTAGTCTTTATAATTAGACAAGTATCACAAACAGAATTACTTTTACATCCCATACTTTCTATCCCAGTTTATTTAAATTGGATTAGAATTGAACGATTATAAAGGTGAGTTTTTGTGTTTAAGATTTGGCAACCTCAGAGTCAATCAACATACACAGCAGGTAATATTAATAATCTGAATGAGAGCTCAGGAAATCAATTGAAACCTGCACTGAACCCAAATGTGTATTTTCAATTTAAATATTTTATTTGGATAGTTTTAATAAAGGACATTAATATTAGACAAAAGTTTAATATTCAAGCTTTTCCCTATGCAAATACTCAAAAACCTTTTGCCGTTGATCCAACTTACTCACAACATCACTGCTTTTTCACACCATATAGACGATACAAACAAAACAGGTTGTTATTTGTTATGGCTACATCCGCTAGCCACAACAAACTAGCACTTTAGCTCCAAAAATGATTTCTGACAAAGATACCCGAATAGATAAAATTTTGCCGAGCTGCTTTAATAGACTTTCGTACACACGTACTGTATTTAACACAAGCTCTCTAAGTAACTCTATAATCAGGGACAAAATGTCATGGTTAACTGTGTAAAATCGTTCCTGCCGGGAAACAGCAGACTTGGGAAATCATGTTTTGTTATATTGCATTGTGTTGTTTTCTTGTCTCGCAGGCTTTGTATTTTAGTGTACATTATAGTACATCCTATAGGCCTCAGCTGTACAGCACCGTTAATACTTTGTTAAAGTGTCTAACGAGCAATCACACCGGCTTTTAAAAGTCTGATCTGATGTTGTTCGATATAAAAAACCAGAGAGAGAGAGAGAGAGAGAGAGAGAGAGAGAGAGAGAGAGAGAGAGAGACAGACTTTTGAAACCACTAAAGAGATATCGGACTTACTTATAGCAAATTTGCT
This sequence comes from Tachysurus fulvidraco, assembly GCF_022655615.1. Classification (NCBI taxonomy): domain Eukaryota; kingdom Metazoa; phylum Chordata; class Actinopteri; order Siluriformes; family Bagridae; genus Tachysurus; species Tachysurus fulvidraco. The sequence continues at coordinate 2,530,767 of NC_062542.1, forward strand.
TGTGTTGTCTTTCCCAGGCAACAGCTTCACCCCTCTTGATTTGAAGTCTCCAGACCGTTTCACTGTTCAGAAAGAGAGAGGGAAAAAAATCAAATTGGACAAGGCAGGTCTCCCAGGGAATAGCTACAATACAAAGATCAATCTTCTCAAGCTCCATTTGTTGCAAGGCTGAGAAAATATGAGTGAAAGGAAACGGTCGTACAGGGACGGAGACATCTTCCTTTTGAGGTGCGAAGAGCAGCATGTTACAGGGCTAACAATCTTTCTTTCAGGAGCCAGGGGATCGTGCCATCTCAATTTCAGTCGTATCGTGATCAGAATCTGATGCAATATCACGGAGGAATCGAGTGGAAGGGAATAGAGACATATGATACTGTACATATCACCGAGTTATGTGACTATCCTCGCTGAGATACGGTTTGTTCAGTCCTTTAACTTTCCTATAATCAGCATTAAAAAGTGCATTAAAAAAATGCATTCTTTGCATTATTACAAGACTGGATTCTGAAAAGATTCAAAACAGCTGTCAGAGTTCATACACTGAGATTGAATTAGTTCAATAAGACAAAGGAATTGTCAATAATGCCGGCATAATGGTGTTTGTTTTATCCATGAATGGATAAAATCTGCTGACTGCTCATTAAGTATTAATGTCTTTTTTTTAGCATTCTGTTTTATAAATGGAATAAAATGGAATATATTAAAGCAGCGGTCCCCAACCTTTTTTTCGCCGCGGACCGGTCACTGTTTGATCGTTTTACCGTGGCCCGCTGGGGGTGGTGGGTGGGGGCTATACAATTAAATTAAAATTAATAATTTTAATTTAATTGTATTTAAATATGCCTTTTTAACTCACTACAATGCTAAATCAATGAGAACCCTGAGCTTGTTTCTTTGCAACAAGACGGTTCCATCTGGGGTAACAGGAGACAATGACACCCGAAGTGTGTCGCTTATGTCCAGTTTATTCCGTTGTTTTGTTTTGGTTGCCGTCACTGCAGAAATCCCCGCTTCACAAAGATAGCATGTTGGAAATGGCGATAGGGATTTAAGTGCTGTGGTGACAATCTCATGGTATTCCGCCATGACTTTAATCCAGAACACCGGCAGAGTTTCTAACTTTCTAACGACATCTGTTTCGTGCTCATTTTTGCTAATTTGTGGGTTAAATTTGAGCAAACACAATATACACGTACACCAAGCACTGTTAAACATGACAAAGTACCGGTGAACAGAGAGAAGAGCGATACACACCTTCTCTCCACCAAAGCTACGACGCCACTGCTGCTTGCAGCCGCTCAGCTCCAGACGTCACCTAAACCCGGCCCGATATCATGATATTTTGCGCGTGTGCGGTATTGGTGCGGCTTAATAATGTTAATAACAATATTAATAATGTAATGTTAAAAAATAATGTTAATGTTCCTTGGGCGGCCCGGTACCATTTGGTCCACGGACCGGTACCGGTACGCGGCCCGGGGGTTGGGGACCACTGTATTAAAGTATGGAACAAAATAATGGGGGTCAGTTGATTATTTTCCAATTTGCAATGTTTTATTCCTCTTTTTAATGTATTAATTAAAGAGCAATATCGTACAGTATATGGCCAAAAGCATGCACACATATTTTTTGTTGAATATCTTTGCACTTCTCAAAATGCTTTTCACTAGATCTTGAATTGTGAATGTAGGGATTCGTGTTTATTTAGCTACAAGAAAATTAGTGAGATGAGACACAGATGTTGAGATGTCGATGATACTCCAGTTCCAGTTCATCCAAAAGGTGTTCAGTCAGGACCCTCGAGTTCTTCTACTCGAACCATTCGAAGGATCAGGAGCTTCATGTACACGGGCATTGTCAAGCTGGAGTGTTTAGGTTTCTTATTTCCAGTGAAGGGAAAGTGTATGGCAATATTTTGAGGAAGAACCACATATGTGTATGATGGGCTGATGTATACTGTAGTTTTAATCTGTTAATAAGGTATTAGAACAAGCAAAGTGACATAATCCTGTGATTCGCATTGCAGATGATGTACTGCAATGAATCAGCACCTTATGACCAGTCAGAATGCTGATACTGTACAAGTAAAGGTTTTAGAGCTAAGATAGTGAGAGGACCGGATACAAGTCCCAAAAAAATATAGTTTACCTTGATACTGAGCAATAAAGCCTTTGTGTCTATGACTATTATCTGTGACAAAATGGAGCCGGAGCCAGTTCTTGTTGCTGACGATAGGAACCGGAATGTTTGTCCCGGACAACCTGCGGAGTAAAAAAAACATACACTCTGTGTTAGTATACTGCTAAAGAGAAGGTATGTACTGTATGTAGGTAGAAGAAATCATGCAAAAAAGAGTCCCAACCACAAATTAAAGGTAAAGTGTTAACTCGAAAATAATGACTATGATGAATCTTTTAGGATCTGCTATTTTTATTAAGTACATTAACTAGAAACATCTCTCGCCCTATACCAGTGTGTGTTATCTGTGCAAGAATGCATTAAGATGCAGCTCAAGCTTTATACACACCGCTCCGACTCCCATGCCTTCGGCTGGAGACGGACGTTTTATTGCCTTGCCGCAATTAAAGGCAATCTTGCCCTGCACTCACATTACACACTTCAACAGTGGGACATTTACAGAAGAAAAGATGCTGTCTAAAGTGTGCAGGAGGGGTTTGGCCTTCTTTCAGAAAGTCAGTGCGTGATTCTTCACTAAAGATTTGATTCTTTTCGTTTCCCTTTATGTAGTATTACAGGGTTCTACCTGGGTCCTACCTAAGAATGAACGAGAGATACGGTAGAACCCTATAATAGAAGAAAGTCGTTATTGTCATGTAATGTTAGGAAGGGCAGAATTGGTTACATGCCTTGTTCATGAGCCCAAAACTGGCAGCTTACCAGCACAGAGGCTTGAATTCATGACCTTCTGATCAGCAGCCCAAATCTATAGGCATGGTTCATTATACAAGCAAGCAAGCAAACAAGCAAGCCAGGCAATGACACAACCCCTTAGGGCAATTGTGACTCGATGGTTAAGATTTTAATCTACTGATCAAAAAGACATTATACAGAACCCCTGGAGCAGAGATGGTTAAGTGCCTTGCTCAAGTGCTCAACATCATTAAGCTTGGCTGTACAGGTGCTTAACATGACCGTCTTATCGTGAGTTGTGTATAGAGATTAGTAGCCCAAAGCCTTAATCACTGAACCACAAGTAGAAGAAGAAGAAGAAGCAGCCTTTATTATTGTCACATATACATTACAGTACAATGAAACTCTTTCTTTGTATCCCGACTTTGGAGGTTGGGGACAGAAAGCAGGGCCTAGCCATGATGCAGTACCCTTGTCCAGGGACCCAGCTTCGACAGCTTGGTGGTGCAGGGGCTTTAATCACGATCTTCCGATCACAAGCCAGAGTCTTAACCACTCAAAGTACCAATGCCCCAAGGGGAACTTGAGCTACCACACCACTGCATTTCTGTTGACTTGCTTTCTTGGGATTGAGCATACATATACTGTAGATTTTTGGTGAGCGCACTTCAGACTACCTAGGAAAGGTCAATAAACCTCGTATACTGTAGATCATTTTGTTGCAAGTAATAGCTGTTAGTTGGTGTCGGTGACCCCAAACCAAAACGACAGTCACTCTGTCTATTTATTATGTCACTAGAATTCAAAACCAACCCTTAGACATCATAGACTTGTAAAGTGCACTTTTTAGGACCTTGTCAGCATTCATCAACAAATCGATTTACCATATTCGTGATTTGTTCACGTTCAAAAGTTCTGCATTCTGTCGTATTGGCCTGATTTCTGGATGTTTTCTTTACTGAACTAATCTTCCTTTCCTACTCACTCCATCTTCCCTAATCTCTGAAATTCTGTCCCTTATCTTGGGTTATACCATTCCCACCAGGGTTAGGGTTAGGGTATAAGTGGGTTCTCATTTAATTCTTCCTTACATTTAAACTTCATCTAAAACATCTTTCCAAAGACCAGTCTGAGACAAGAACAAATTGTTCTAATTATTGGAAAGACTCTCCTCCAGACCTCTGCCAACTACGTTCATCAAGAATCCCTATGCTTATCAGTTCTTTCTCAGATAAAACAGGGCTGGTTTTTTGACCATTCATTCAGTTGCTGAGAATCAGCAAATCAATTCCAAGACTTATCCAGGGTGGTCTTAGTGCTGCAGACTCTGCCATTTCCTTTTGTACCCACAGTACAGAGAGTGAAAATAAGTCAGAAGCACACATCACCTCTTACGGACCACATCCTGGCCATGTTACCTGCTGACTTTTTGATATGGACTTACTAATGACAACATGGATCGCTTATTTATCCGTAAGATAGCAGTGGCTAGGCAATGGAAGTACAGTACCACTCGCCTTGTCTTATTTTTGTGGTGAAGAAGGCATAAATCTGGAATCAGCTACTTGTCTACACAATGGCCTTTCACAACGTTTTCTTTTTAGAAAGACTTGGATTTTAGGAAGACTCAAAGAGTTAAAGATAAATTCTGTTCAGCTACACTGAATGCATAAACTAGGGATGTGGTAGCTCAGCGGTTAAGGTGTTCGACTACTGAGCGATAGGTCATTGGTTCAAATCCTAGGTCCATCAATGCCTCTTTTCCACCGGGAAGAACCGGGTGCTGGTTCATAGTTGGTTCCACTGGCGAACCTTCTAAGAACCGGTTTGCCTTTCCACCGGCTAGAGAGCCGTCACAGCGCCGAGTGTTACGTCACTGTATACGTGTCACGTGTCCCAGCAACTTTAGCGCAGCAGCGGCAAACACAAACACAACAACAATGGCGGATGTTGCTTTACTGGTAATGCTCATGGCTTTGCGAACCTACATCGGCATCCAAACGCAGCAAATAAAACGTGTACGTGCGGCTCCGTGTAATCTGTATAAACGGAGGTTGTAATCGATAAAGTACATAACGTTATTTTATCATTAACACAGAAGAAAATTAGCCTTAGCATGTAGCTACCTACCATCATGTGTGCTGATAATATATCATATCGCGGTAAAGTAAAAATGTATTAAACATTAGTATACTTAAGGTACATTAACAAATGCGCTAACAGTAGCCCAACCCACAGCTCCCGCCCCAAGCGGTTCTTAAGTCTAGACCAGCAACGTTTTGGTGCTACTTAAGAACCACTTTTCCTGGTTCGGAGCCGGTGCTTTGGCGGTCGAAACAGAAAGAACTGGTTCTAAATTAGGCTCCAAACCAGCACTCGAACTGCCTCGGTGGAAAAGGGGCACAAGTTGCCACTGCAGGGCCCCCTGAGCAAGGCCCTTAACCCTCAATTGCTCAGGTGTATAAACTGAAATAAAAATGTAAGTCACTCTGAATAAGAGTGTCTGTAAAATGTAAACTAATTAGTCGTTTTCACCATTTTTTGTTTCTGATCTATGGGATCTGCCGGATCACATCATTGAAGAAAAAAAAAAAACCCATTCCTGCTTTGACCCGAAAAAAATCCCATCTGGTTCAAATGAACCACCGTGAAAAAGAAGCTGCTTATGTGCCACTTCTCACCTTCCCTGAGCTTGGTTCTTTTTGATCCCAAACTCTCTAGCTTGTATAGCTTAATCATATCTTTAACGAGCTACCAGATCACTGAGCTTTATGAAAAAAAAAATGGTGCTGAGCTACAAGATGAAGCGCGCACCTGAAAATTGAATCTTTTCTTTGTTAAATCGAGCCCAACGATGCATTTTAGAGAAACAGAGGAAGAATTTGGTCGACATGTGTGGTGTTGAGCTTAAACAGGATTTTGTACAACACCGTAAAAGCTGACCTTTATAAATCGCTTTGCTATTTACTGAGATGTAAATGGCGTAGGAGCCTGGGGCAGGACAAAATCTCAGGCTCGTCTGCAAAGCTGCCAACAATAGATTTCCCCTTTCATCCTGTGTGCAAACATTTCAAAGTTCTGGATGGGGATTTGACGGTGACATGACAAAAAAGTGCACCTTTTCACTGCAATGCTTAGAGGGTTGTTGGCCTGCACTTAAAATAGTCAAACACAGAAATATCGCCATTGACAAAAAAAAAAAAAAAAAACCACGGGTCTCAAAACACAGGAAGTCGTACGTTTCAGTATTTAGCCACATTAGCATATGAGGTGGAACTAACTCTATAATATGTTCGATGACAAACAAATCTTAATGAGATACAGAATCATATATCAGAGAATTCTCTGAGCACAGGCTGGGGCAGAAACACAATATAGGCCAGCTGGGTGCGAGCCTCATTATCAGTTTATACAAAGCCGCGTAATGTGCTCAGTGACAAGCCGTATTAATAGACTGTGGGTGAGCTTTTACAGAGCCTGTGACCAGCGGTAATTTTATACAGCCTCGCTAATATTATAACGCTGACCAGGAGAGCTGAGAAAATAAAAAGCTTATTAAAATTCACTACAGAGTTACGTGTAGGACATGCAAAGTGGACACGAGTTGTCCTGAAAGCGAGACAGCAACCTTTCTAAACAAACCAAGCCAAAATGAAAACGCAGAAAATTCATCTGCGATTAACCTTTTTTTCCCCAAAGCTTATTTTGTTAAAGACAACAGCAGTTTTCCTGAAGCACAAAAGTGGAGTTTTTATATGCAAAGTAATCCTCTCGTAAGTGTTACGCATGCAACCATCATCTGTGAGGCGACATAATGAGGTTGTGCACTGAATGTCTCTATTTCCAGGGTTGGGGATTGCTAGAAACGTTCTGAGAGAGCAATACTGTAAAAGAGGGAATAAAAGCAAATGGAAAAATCAAGCGGGAACGAACGGGTATGGATCGGGTCGCTTGGGATAGAGTCGCCGTCGCTCTGTCTGAGATGCGGGAAACTCAGGGTTCATGAGAAAATATTTTTATCCTTGTTGTGTTCAGTTTCGTGCTGAGAACAGAGAAGACACAGGAAGTCACACCTGACCTTATTCACAACTTGCTTCAAAATGAGAGGGGAGATCTGAAACCAGGCGACCGAGGGGCCTCAAACATGACCCAGATACGAAGGGAAAAGATAACATGCATCATGTGTCCCCTTTAAGTCTCGTGTTGCTTTCAGGACCATTTTTCAAGCATGTATTTGTAGCGTTGTGCAAAATCTCCAGCATGATGCAAAGTTACAGTTCCACCGTATTATTTTTATTATGACAACACAACCTGAGCTGTTTTATTCCTCTTATACCACAGCAATTTGCCAGCAATCACCTTCATATTACTTACGTGATCCTTTCTTTTTATCCATTAATGCTTACATTTACACTGGAAATCATAATGGAAACATTCCTGTTATTCCTTAGTGATCAGGTATTATGGAAATGTTATAGGAAACTAATCAACTAATCAGAAATCTTCATATTTATAATAGATATGTATCTATTTATAGCTAATTTAACATTTTGTAGCATCTGTAAAACAAGGTAGCGTCCTGTTAGGACTTATATTATGGCAGCTACATTATAAGCAGTCATTCCTTACCAGACGCTCATTTATCTTTGAAAAATACGATAAACCTTAAAAGAGGTTGTCATGTTACCATGACACTATGAAGGTACAGTACAAGGCACTGACAATAAAGACTCCTTACATTATAAATATTAAATCAATAAGCAAGCAAGTCGCAAATCTCAAATTTGTGAATTAAGTCTGACTCGAGTCAAGTCGAGTCCCCCATCTCTGAGTCATTTAACTCAAGTTCGGGTCAGGTCTCAAGTCATGAATGTCAAGTCAAAGTCAATTCGAGTCTTTTTTTAATATTTGTCAAGCAAGTCTCAAGTCTCAAATTTGCGACTTAAGTCTGACTCGCGTCAAGTCGAATCCCCCATCTTTAAGTCATTTAACTCAAGTCCGAGTCAAGTCTCGAATCATGAATGTCAAAGTCAAGTCGAGTCTTTTTTTTTAAATATTTGTCAAGCAAGTCTCAAGTCTCAAATTTGCGACTTAAGTCTGACTCGAATCAAGTCGAGTCCCCAATCTCTGAGTCATTTAACTCAAGTCCGGGTCAAGTCTCAAGTCATGAATGTCAAGTCAAAGTCAAGTCGAGTCTTTTTTTTATATTTGTCAAGCAAGTCTCAAGTCTCAAATCTGTGACTTAAGTCTGACTCGAGTCAAGTCGAATCCCCCATCTCTGAATCATTTAACTCAAGTCCGGGTCAAGTCTCAAGTCATGAATGTCAAGTCAAAGTCAAGTCGAGTCTTTTTTTTAATATTTGTCAAGCAAGTCTCAAGTCTCAAATTTGCGACTTAAGTCTGACTCGAGTCAAGTCATACAGTATGACTCGAGTCCCCCATCTCTGCTTCAAAATATTAATAATTAGATATATTTTTTAATCCACTTATATGGTATATGTAACGTAAAAGTCCACGTGTGAGTTAACGCATTCGAACAAGCGCATTAACATGCACCTGTATGCTAGCTACAGCACTCGGGTCATAAATTAGAGGTAAATCGTTCCGATTTACGCGACCGCTTTATTTCCTCCTTTCCTTTCCTCGTCTCGGGAACTCTGAGTGATCTGAAAGTTACAATCTGATTTTGTTGCCCTGCTGGCAGTTACAAGTTTGTTGGAATTACATAAAGGTCACTCCAACAAAACTAATAGATTTGGTGCAAGAGCAAGACAGGGAGCAGAGAACTCATCTACTTCATCATGTAGCTTTCGGAGGAACGTTTCCCCGGAATCGATGAAGGCACTGATGAGGGAAATTGTACAGAATATTGGCATGACAAACAAGACAGGGATAAAACAAAATGGATTACAGGATTTGATTATAAAACTCCTCGGCATCTACGCATGTGGTAAACTATCTACAACAGAGAAAATCAGTGCCTCAAATGGCTTGAGATGAAAAATTTCTACAGATCTTTATGATCATAATTCGGTTAAGATGACGATATTTTTTCAGGGGGCACGGTGGCGTAGTGGTTAGCACGTTCGCCTCACACCTCCAGGGTTGGGGGTTCGATTCCCGCCTCCGCCTTGTGTGCCTCGAGGGTTTCCTCCGGGTACTCCGGTTTCCTCCCCCGGTCCAAAGATATGCAAGGTAGGTTGATTGGCAGTGAATGAGTGTGTGTGTGTGTGTGTGCCCTGTGATGGGTTGGCACTCCGTCCAGGGTGTATCCTGCCTCGATGCCCGATGACGCCTGAGATAGGCACAGGCTCCCCGTGACCCGTGTAGTTGAGTGAGTGAGAGAGTGACAATATTTTCTATAACATTGACATTAGAACTGATCTTTAATGTGAATGTAAAAATGTTAAAGTAACCATTAATGGATAAAAAAAATGCTGTATTTTTACATCAAAGTGAAATACAGCAGCAAAATAATATATCTATCATACAGTGTTAGGATTTAACCGGGGGATACGAGGCAAATGTGACACAGAAGCCGCTTGTAGTATGGTGAAGGGTGATTTATTAGTGCCCACACTCAGTAAGATGATAGCATTTACTTGGTACACCACCTACAAACACCAACTGTTACAATAACCCACACAGACTGACTGTGTGGGAGCCATTTTATTCTCTTAGTCCCGCCCCTGGATATAACCATTCCAAAATTGGTAGGGGGTTCTCTCCTCTAACTATAGGAACATGCCAACCCCCATTAAGACTTTCACCACCAAAACAATACATTTTTATACACAGTGCCTTAGAACTCATCTTACACTGTGACATACAGTAAAAAAGAATAAGAAAATCTCTCACCATATCGATGGTGGCTCTGATCCCTCCACCTCTAAGTAGTCGAACTTGTTGTCCATCTGAAAGTCAGTGAAGACGAGCGAAATGGTGTCTCCGGGATCGGCCACGATGGTCCACGTGCACTCTCCGCTGTTCTTGTAATCGTTCTTGAATTCCGAGCTGGAAATCACACCGCTGGAACTGCGGAAGGTTCCTCCGCACGTATCCTCGGCTGATAAACCAACAAAGAAAGACAAGAAATGATTCAAACCTTGATGTAAAATAGTATAAATTAGTTCCACCTCAGATGGTCTTTTGAGGAGGATGACAACCAAATTTGTTGAAACTGAATGATATTTTTTTAATGCCAGATTTATCATGTTGGAAACATCCACATACAGCTGTCATGGCTAATGATTGGCTGGTGTCACTGTGATTGACAGCGGAGAAAGACTATGCCCCTCCTATCCAAACTGTATGGCTGATTTTTCTCTCGCTGGAATTATTATTATTATGCTGGCTTTTTAGAAGCCAACATTCTGTTTTCCTATTTAAGGTTAGACAAAAATGTATCAAGAGTAACTCCTCCTAGGGCTTTCGAGGCACATGCACCAAATTCGGATATGTTGTAGACGCTGGTCTGAGGTTTGTTGCTATTACTTTTCTAAGCGATCCGAGTACCACTTGCCTCCAAAAAGCACCGGCCTTTGAGAATACTTGGCTTGTCAAAACCAACATCAATCATTGTTGCGAAGAACTTTACAAATCTAGTTATTATTATTATTATTATTATTATTGTTGTTGTTGTTGTTGTTGTTGTTGTTGTTATTATTATTATTATTATTATTAGTTGTAGTAGTAACTTAAATTTATTTTTATTTATTTATGTATCTTATTTATTTAGCTGCATGTTGAAGTGTTTATTTAATATTTATAGAAAGAGTCTCCAGTTTCCGTGCTGTGTAAGTGAGTAAGTCACTTTTCAGCTCATGCTTTCAGATTTTTCTGGAACATGGCACTTAAAAAAAATCGAAAAAATATATAAAAAAAAACCTCATTATAGCCCCTGTGGTGTGAATAAGGACAATAATCTGTTTCATCGACATTCCACAATATTACATACATCATGTATGACTATGAGCTGATAAAAAGTACATGTACAGCACAAAGAATAAAAATGTAATCACCTGAGTTTACCTGCGAGGTGTGACAGTAGCTCCGCCCACAAATTCATCAATAAAGTCAGAGAACTTATCCCCTACTTATCCCTTTGTCAGGAAATAGTCTTCAGTAACTGTGCGTCTTTGTCTATAAGGCAGTTTGACTCGACTAAATTAGCATTCATTACCATTCGCAGCGTCTCACACGAGCGTCAGGTCGGTGAAAACCGATTCAATCATTCTTTCCTCACACACTGGATCATAAAGCAAAACCGTATTAATAGAAATCGCCAAATGCAGATACATTACTGGAGGCGAGGGTATAAATCTGAGTAAACTCTTCTCCCGTTTCAGAAACTCCACTCGGTCAATTATGTAAAACAGACGCAGTTTGAGCGCGACGTGGACTGAGTGATGTCCTAACAAAACACACTCGGGACTCCGAGCCATTCGATAAAACCCACAATATTACAAAAGCAACGTGCTTCGGATTGTGGAGATTAAACGCAGGTAAAATTCACAGTCTAACGCCGAGCTGCTTTTGTAATTTCACAGCACGACATAAACAGCGTTTAGGGAAATCAATGAGTGTGATAGGAGAGAGATCGGCATCACAGGGTTCAGGTTATCGGCTTCAATCCACTCATAAACAAAGCAAACGCAAACACCAAGAAAATATAGCGATGACTGATGAGTTAGCTGAGGGCGGATTTACAAACTCAGGGGTCCGACAATTTTATTTAATCGGTTATAAAACAAACAAACAAAGAATAAAACTCTTGCTTCTCAGTCAGTATTTATAGTGGTGATAAATTAGCTTAGTGATAAATAAGCTGAAAATGAAATTGAAATGAATAATAATAATAATAATAATAATAATAATAATAATAATAATAATAATAATAATAATAATAATAATAATAATAATAATAAACAAACAAACAAACAAACAAACAAAACAAATAAATAAATACATATTTATATAGTATAAAAATCCTGAAGTTGTTAACATTACATTGTGGAAAAAAAAGTCAGAAAGAAAATTATAATACAATTTATTTGAAATCTAAATAAATTAAATAAGACGAAATAAACAAAATAAATAAATAAGCAAACAAACCATAAAGCAAACTTTGCTGATCAGACACTTCCAGATCACTTCAAATAATTTTCATTTGGTTTGTTTGCTTGTTTATTTATTTATTTTTTTTCTTATATAGTTACAAATAGATTTTGTCAAATTGTGAGTATAATAATAATAATAATAATAATAATAATAATAATAATAATAATAGTTGTTGATGTTGTTGTTATTATCAGTAGTAATAGTATTTCTATGGAATCTGTTTAGGGTAAAACTAAACTTACAGTTTAAATTTACAGTCAGTTTCTAAATTCAGGCCAAACGTAACCATCACAGCTGAAAGCAGCTCCACCTCTTCATCCATCAGGTCACACGAAATGTAAAGAGCTCTAATGAAAGGGCTGATCCCCGATTAGCCCTGCTGGTTTAAGACACTTTCCTCATGCACGCTTATCTGCTGATTAAAATATGAAACATGCAACCAGCCTCGGTTGCAAAATACTTGAACTTTCACTTCCATTATTCAAACGTGCTTTTGAAGTTGTTCTTACAATACACAGTTCATTTTAAGCATTATTCCCCTGAAACACGAGCCTTGCTGGTAACATGCGCGGATTTCGGCTGTGATGCAACCAGAGACAGCCTACAGGTCCTGAATTCAGCAACCATAAAAACGAGCCTTTGAAATGATAATGTTCTTGCCATTTTGCATTACGTTTTCATGATGGATTTTTTTTTAATATTCATGTTCGCCTCGACGCTACTCAGAGACAAACAGCTCCTAAGCGATAACGTGTTTGATCTCGGCGCTTTTAGGCTTGGACGTGAGACGAGCAAGAAGGTGAGCGAAGATAACGTTACTCTGCTGCGAGAGAAGGGAGAGAAACTTGTCATGTCCAAGCGTAAGTGCTTTGCTGACACGCACAGCTGAGCTAAGATCAGGCGAAGTCGTCGTCCTTTTTTATACAGAAAAGGTTGAAAAAAGGTTTGCTAGGGATTCACAGACCTCCGTGCTTTCGAATCGCAGTGACGGATGACACAACAAGCACGTGTATCAGCGGCAATGTCTTTTTTCAATGATCAGAGTTTAATGTCATTGACGTTAGGCATCACGTTAAGGTTCTCCAACCTGACGTTATTTAATGCATTAACACTGGCATCGGCACAGGGAACTACAACAGCGGTCATTTTCGGTCATCACTCACACACTCACACACTACGGACAATTTCCCAGAGATGCCAATCAACCTACCATGCATGTCTTTGGACCGGGGGAGGAAACCGGAGTACCCGGAGGAAACCCCCGAGGCACGGGGAGAACATGTAAACTCCACACACACAAGGCGGAGGCGGGAATCGAACCCCCAACCCTGGATGTGTGAGGCAAACGTGCTAACCACTAAGCCACCGTGCCCCCATGGTCCTTTTAACAATAAACATTAATTATTTTCAGATTTCTTTTCTTTTTAGAAAAATAGATCATTTTTTTGTCGTATTTTAAAATAAAAACACTGGTGGCCTAGCAACCACCTGAACTATCATAGGGACCACCTACAGTAGCAACAACCTGGAATATAATAGGGACCACCTAATGACAAACACGGATAGCATCGCAGCCACTTAGCAAGACCATAGCAACCTTTTCCGATAGTGTTTAGCAGGCTCGGTCAAGCCTTCTAGTATAAACTACTCTCACAGGGGAGCCTGTGTCAATCTCAGGCGTCATCGGGCATCAAGGAGGGATACACCCTGGACGGAGTGCCAACCCATCGCAGGGCACACACACACTCTCATTCAGTCACACACTCACACACAATTTTCCAGAGATGCCAATCAACCTACCATGCATGTCTTTGGACCGGGGGAGGAAACCGGAGTACCCGGAGGAAACCCCCGAGGCACCGGGAGAACATGCAAACTCCACACACACAAGGCGGAGGCGGGAATCGAACCCCGACCCTGGAGGTGTGAGGCGAACGTGCTAACCACTAAGTCACCGTGCCCCCCCTCTCAGAGCTGCTGTTCTAGAAAATAAATCAACACTTTCTTACCAATCAGAATCCAGAATTCAGTGTTCACTAACGGAGTAAAGAACGTTAGTTAAGAGAGATTCTTGTTACCATTTTGCAAAGTGTAAGGAGTTCAGCGCTACGATTTAGCCCCAGTGTGCAGAAGTTTGACAGGAAAATGTCAGGAAACAGTGGTGAAGACCAGCGCATGTTCTGCATACAGCAAAGGAAGCGAACCGTAAGAGAACTCTGGCAAGAAGTAGAAGAAGAAGAAGATCCTTGACATGTTTGTATTTTTGTATTTCACAGTACAGTGATTTTCACAGTTCAATGAGACATTAGAGAGATATTCCTCCTGGTCTGCTTGCTTGTAAACTTAAAGTAAGGGAAGGGCAGTTTTCTGTGGTTGCGCTTGGACATCAAGAGAATGGACAGGTTCTCTGTGGAACATGACATCAAAAGACCATCTGCCTGTTATGAAAGCTTTGCACCACTTGCAAAGTGGTCAGAGTCCAGGATGAGAGGAAGAGATGGACCATATGGACGAGTCTGGAATACAAACCTATCATTTCTTTTCTTTTTTTTTTTAGATATAGAGAGCTTTTCACATGTGTGGACCTATCGGAATCCTATCCATTAACGATCGGGTAAGAAAATGGAAGCCTTTTTTTTTTTGTTTTTTGTACATATCAGATGAAGTTTACTGGTTTTCCCACACACACCTCTCCTCACTCAAGTCTTAGCTATTCATTTTGTTTGAATGATACCGTAGCAAGGTCACAGCGTGTTGCTACAACAGCTACGGCAGATCGAATCCTATCCGTAGAAGAGAATCGGTTTGACGTCGTTCTCTTTTGTTATGAATTAAAAATCCTTGAGAACTTGGTTTCATAATCCTGACTTATTGTCTCTTCAGTAGGTGCTTTATCCTGACCAGGTATGCAGCGAGGTCTTTCTCTGGAACACCGAGTATCAGGCAGAAAAACACAACGATTTACTATGTAGTAACTCGATCTCAGGATTGATCCTGGAGCTGTGAGCTGTGATGCGGCACCGCTAACTAAATACTCAATATTCAAGATATGGCACTAGTTCGATGTCACACTGTGTGATATTGACCATGTTCTATGCTCCATTCACACTTACAGCCATTTTTAATGAGAGCTGATTGACGTCCGGCGACATGTGTGCCAGTGATCACCAATAATTAGATGTGGGCATGTCCAGTGATGCAATAAAGCTCAGAAAAGTTGAACGTTATGCTAATATACACGACTTGGTACAGTGTCGATGGGGTCAAAGACGGTAGAGGTCACATGATCCCTGGCAAAGATCTCACGCTGGTTCTCCTTCATCTCGTATAAAATAATACAGATCTACACTGCTGAATTTTATACACAAACACCAAATCTCCCTCCGGAAAGTTTTAGAAGCAAGAAAACTGTCAAGTGGGATGCTAGTGGAACGCACCACCCACTGAGCAGGGTTATTACCATGGCAACAAGTAGTAGGAACTTAATAATACACTGACTGGAGACTTGCAGATGTAAAAAAGTTTTATAGTTGACTGTCACAAAGCACCGACAATGGAGATTCCTTCCAAAGTTATTAAATAAAAATTAAAAAAACTTACTGTACAAACAATTTACATGCATTTTTACTTTGTCAAATAAAAGTTTATTCATTCATTAATTTTCTACCACTTTATCCGAACTTCTCGGGTCACGGGGAGCCTGTGCCTATCCCAGGCGTCATCGGGCATCGAGGCAGGATACATCCCTGGACGGAGTGCCAACCCATCACAGGGCACACACACACTCTCATTCACTCACACACTCACACACTACGGACAATTTTCCAGAGATGTCAATCAACCTACCATGCATGTCTTTGGACCGGGGGAGGAAACCGGAGTACCCGGAGGAAACCCCCGAGTCACGGGAAGAACATGCAAACTCCACACACACAAGGCGGAGGCGGGAATCGAACCCCCGACCCTGGAGGTGTGAGGCGAACGTGCTAGCCACTAAGCCTCCGTGCCCATAAAGGTTTATTATTTGCTTTATTTTACGTGCGATGATCGTTATCCAGTACACGTCTCTGCAAGTGATCTGTTACTGCAGAAACAGGAGCGTATTCCCAAAGCCACTGTTATAGATCATTAATCAACACCAATCCATTACACCGAGGTACATAACATGCAAAACAATACACACTTTCACTACACACTGTCTCACTATTCTAATCACCAGCCAGTCTAACTAAGTCCAGGTGACTTCCTGTGTACTTTTTATCGAATTATGCCCCAAGGCAAATGGTAGAAATCAATGTGTACAAATTTAGCTTAGTGTACAAATTTTCAGAACACCTCAGGCTAGCGTCAACCCTGATCAGCTCATCGGCAAACATCAAGCAACATTTGTTCATAATTTCTGTTTTTTTTTTTGTTTTTTTCACACGTTGTCCTGGGGACTTGGGAGTAAAACTTAGAATCGATAAATCTTCTAGTTCCAAGGTCATTTCGAGGACGACACTACTTTTCTTTATCTACAGTATGTTCAGTGAGCCGAGAACTCCACAACTGATACGTATTCCTAATTTATTTGATAGTATTAAGAGTAATCTATACATTCTCATAAATTAGAGATGGTCTAAAGCCTTCGACATAGAAATTAAATAAGCAAAACCTCCTAAAATAGGGCACCGGCACAACATCCACCATCAAGCACCATCAAAAAAACTGTCGACTTGAAAAGATGTTGTTTAACCGAGTGACATGGCTGAAAGATCAAGAGTTTGCTTAAGGTCTTCCAGAGCAGTCAAAAGGGTAAAGTCTTACGGATCGTCGTTATATAGAGATTTAACTGTTGCCGAAATCTGCCGTGCTTGAAGCTTGTTCCTGAGACAAAATCGACTTAACCTTTTCAAATATTTGCGGACAAGCTTTAAAGCATACAAATTTCACACCTTTCCTCAGGAGACTGGTCAGCGCTTTAGTGCCGACAGCGAAATTCTAGGAACTTTCAATAAAAAGCACTTTTTGACACGAGCCCTGAACCTTTATCCCTGGAGGTAGTTCCACAACATGCCTGAAGTCTGTTACTCCACACTGAGCAAACTTATTTATTTCCTTTATTCTTTTACGTCATTTGGTAGAGGCCCTTATCCAGAGTGACTTATGCCTCTTTTCCACCGGAAAGAACCGGGTGCTGGTTCAGAGCTAGCGCTAGTGCTGGTTCAAAGTTGGTTCCACTGGCGAACCTTCTAAGAACCGGTTTGCCTTTCCACCGGCTAGAGAGCATCACAGCGCCGAGTGTGACGTCACTGTATACGTGTCACGTGTCCCAGCAACGTTAGCGCAGCAGCGGCAAACACAAACACAACAACAATGGCGGATGTTACTTTACTGTTAATGCTCATGGCTTTGCGAACCTACATCGGCATCCAAACGCGGCGAATAAAACGTGTACGTGCGGCTCCGTGTAATCTGTAAAAACAGAGGTTGTAATCGATCAAGTACATAACGTTATTTTATCGTTACCACAGAGAAAAAAATATAGCCTTAGCATGTAGCTACCTACTATCATGTGTGCTGATAATGTATCATATCGCGGTAAAGTAAAAGTGTATTTTAACATTAGTATACTTAAGGTACATTATTAAATGCGCTAACAGTAGCCCCGCCCCCAGCTCCTGACGCAAGCGGTTCTTAAGTCTAGACCAGCAACGTTTTTGGTGCTACTTAAGAACCACTTTTCCTGGTTCGGAGCCGGTGCTTTGGCGGTCGAAACAGAAAGAACTGGTTCTAAATTAGGCTCTGGCTCCGAACCAGCACTCGAACTGCCTTGGTGGAAAAGGGGAATTAAATGTATCTCCTTTATTCAACCAAGCAGCTGAGGGTTAAAGGCTTTGCTCAAGGGCCCAGTATCGGCAGAAGCATGGTGGTCCTGGGATTCAATCTCACAACATTCTGATCTATAGTCCAATTTTTTTATCCTCTGAGAAAGTTCACCATCATTACAATTCTTTCTGACCGGTCTGTTCACAGTGAACGTTGTGCTTTAAAGCATGACCAAAAACACCTCTCAGAAATATCCAAAATGGCCTCGAGCTCTCTATTCTATCACTTTACATGTAGATCCCAAGATACTTAAATTCTGCCACTAGGGGCAAGGAATCACCAGCAGGGACCTGAAAACATGTCTTAAGGTTTATCTTCTGTATCGCTATTACTTTTCTTGGACACACTAGTCCTTTTCTAGCAAAGCACCCCCAGAACTTGATGCTGCCAGCCATATGCTTCTTCAAACTATAAGCCGCTCCATTGAATATGTTTAGTTTAGGTATATGTAACCTATTGGTCTCAAGTTTAACTATTAACTACACTATGCAGTATTAGGTGTACTGTAGCATAACATGCGTTCGATGGGAAATGTAAACACTGCCAATAAGGGCAAGGGGTCTTAAACCACCTGCAGGGAGCTGCGAACAGGTTTGACTCATGTCTTAAGGTTTAGCTTCAGTACCGCCATTGATTTTCAAGGGTACAGCAGTCATTTTCCAGCAAAACACTCTCACACCCGATGCTGCCGCCCCCATGCTGCCGCCCCCATGCTTCACAGTTGGTCTGGTAATTTTAAATCTGGAAAACTCTCACATGAATATCTGAAGTTTAGTTACAGGTAAGTGTGACCTTTTGGCTTTATATGTATATACGTATGAGCTTTGTAGGACTTAAGCACTATTCGGACGGGACTAGTTTTACGTGGGGACGTGGAGTAATGCAATTTTACCTCAGGACGTCTGTAATATTAATTGGCCAATTCGCACGGGACAAGACATCTCAGTAAAACTAGCAGAAGTGGGAGGGGTAACTCGCTTTAGGCACCACAGTAACCTCCTTGTCGTCATGTGCGTATGACGTCGCTTCCTGTTATCACGTGCGCAAACAGACAACATGGCGCCTCCATGCTTGCAAAACGCGCCAAAAACTACTTTTAAACAGGAAATGACGGAATTTTACCGTACATATTTACAGCGGGTCTATTCGGACGGGATTAGTATTACCTGGGGTAATTTTTGTACCTGGGGTTACCCCTCCCACTTCTGCTAGTTTTACTGAGATGTCTTGTCCCGTGCGAATTGGCCAATTAATATTACAGACGTCCTGAGGTAAAAATGCATTACTCCACGTCCCCACGTAAAACTAGTCCCGTCCGAATAGTGCTATTGTCCGTAATGATTACCGAGATGGCACATTCGGACAGGACTAAAATCACAGAGAAGCTCTGGTAATAATTACTTTACCCCCATGTCCCCACGTAAAACTAACCCCGTCCAAATAGGGCTTAAGTGTAGCCTAAGACATTTTGTGTGGAACATATTTTGATTGAATGACAAACAAAGCCTCAAAGCCGTACCTCTGCAAATGGGCACAGGAAAGTCCCAAGCTGCTACGTTGGACGTGCTAGTGACGCAAGTTAGCTGAGCATGACCATCCAGTGTGTACCCGGGTACACAGCGATACTGGATCCTGTCACCCACGTTAAATCTTGTTCCATTCAGAATCCCTTTAGCTGGAATGCCTGGGTTTCCACAGGAACTGCTCTGTAGCTCTGGAAAGAAATAAAAAGGTTGGTGTTTGAGCTCTTGCCTTTAGGTCCAATCAGAAATATTGTAATTACCAGGTCAGTGCACCTCGAGGGGCAATACAATGTCATAATTCTAACTCTAAGTGCCCTGACTTTCTGAGTTAATGGCACGTCAAATATTAAAAGTCACAATGTCCGCCAATATGAAGCTGAAGCCTACAGCAAATGGAAAGCGATAATTTAGCATCTTAACTGTTCATTTTTCCTAATTTTCTTTCATAATGCTTTAATAAACTTTGTCATAAATGACACAATAGGAAAAAAGAAGAATTTGTTCATTTTATCCCTAGCCAGAACCACTTATATTCCACCCCTCCCATAAAAAACTCTTTAAATTAGGTCATAATCACCTCCATGCAAAAACTTTCTATAAAGGTTCTAAAAAAAAAAGCATGAGTATAAAATTCTTTTTTACTTTAGGTAAAGACAAATTTTCTGGGTTTATGTCGCTTGATTTTGTGTCAGTTAAAATGATTCATTCATTTTCTACCGCTTATCCGAACTTCTCGGGTCACGGGGAGCCTGTGCCTATCTCAGGCGTCATCGGGCATCGAGGCAGGATACACCCTGGACGGAGTGCCAACCCATCACAGGGCACACACACACACTCTGATTCACTCACACACTATGGACAATTTTCCAGAGATGCCAATCAACCTACCATGCATGTCTTTGGACTGGGGGAGGAAACCGGAGTACCCGGAGGAAACCCCCGAGGCACGGGGAGAACATGCAATCTCCACACACACAAGGTGGGGGCAGGAATCGAACCCCCAACCCTGGAGGTGTGAGGCGAATGTGCTAACCACTAAGCCACCGTACCCCCCCTCCCCCCATCAGTTAGAATGAGCATATAACAAAAGAATTGTGAGTTGGGACCAGTAGTCTTACAGAACATATTGTGATGGGAGTAAAAAAAATCATAGTTGACTGACTGCCATTGTGACCAGAGACAGAAAATTTCTGGCAGGGTCCAAGATTTCTGTTTGAATATCATTATGACGTTTGATGGTTGAACTCTTGTCGCAAATCTTCATGTGGTACGAATGGGACAATGGTATCAGATTATACAGAACTCACAGGACAGTTACGATAAATGCCCCAAAATAACATCATTATCTAAATTTTACACTATTGGGTTCACTATTGGGTTCACTCATGATCCCGATCCTTAAAATCTAACCTTTATATTACAAAAACAAGTTGTGATTGAGTGTGTTCAAGAAATGGTCAAGATTTTACTGGGATCATTTTGTACAGTCTGACTGGTAATAACAATAATTTAAAACAAACCACAAACATAAAAAAAGCCTTATAAGCTGTCATTTCCTTTACAATCAGGAAGAACAGCTTTATTCGGAAATTCAAGCCATCCATCGCTAACTCTTGACGATTTGTAGAACATTTATCTCCAGAACAATCTTTAGTTTATAGACCACAACACGAGACACTGTAAATGACAAGCTTTTTTTTTCATAACACAAATATTCAGCAGTCAGAGTTAAGATGCTAAAAAAAAAAAAAAGCAGAAGGAAATGGCCATGCATCCATTACAATCAATTAGGCGTGAGGTTTCAAAAGCAGTTTTTCAAAGCTTTCCCGGCTGGCTCTTGTCGTATTAGTAAAAAATTATGAGAAAATGAAAGTAACAGATCGTGCATCGTGAATATAATGACGTCCAAATGTCATCTGGGTGCTTATCGGTCGCCAGCACCCTCGGTGCTGAATTAGCGATGAAGAGCAAATAAACAGAATGCTTCCTCATAAGGCAGAAAGTGACGTGTTGACTATAAATTGCCTCGTTTGCTGCGCTGATGATCTTATTTCACTGGATGTTTGATACAGTGGTTTTCAAAACAGTCTCAACACAGACTTTTACCTCAGAAACGTTAACATCCGCATGCAATAAGGATAAGGAGTGAAAACAAGATCTAGAGCAGATTCCCTGTACTGTATGTGTCGATGTCATATAAGACTCACTCATTCATTCATTCATTTTCTACCGCTTATCCGAACTACTCAGGTGTCATCGGGCATCGAGGCAGGATACACCCTGGACAGAGTGCCAACCCATCACAGGGCACACACACTCTCATTCACTCACACACACACACGCACTACGGACAATTTTCCAGAGATGCCAATCAACCTACCATGCATGTCTTTGGACTGGGGGAGAAAACCGGAGTACCCGGAGGAAACCCCCCGAGGCACGGGGAGAACATGCAAACTCCACACACACAAGGCGGTGGCGGGAATCGAACCCCCTACCCTGGAGGTGTGAGGCGAACATGCTAACCACTAACCAGGAGCAGGAAGGCCTGCGATGGGACGCCGAGGCGCTGTTTTCCTTCTCGATAGGTGAGTAACGTTGGTTTTGCTTTGTTACACAGAACTAATATATGCCTTTGTCCTTTACATGATTATGCTTGTGTGTCATTTTTGCTTGTTTGTTTATCTGGGTTACGTATGTATGTGTGGGCAGAGCTATCGATACAGGGGTGGGACCCATTTTCATTAGGGGTGTGTTTGATTTGGTGATTTCAAATGTCAACATTGGCTTTCAAACAAAGGACACCCCACCTTTAAACCCAAATTCTTGCAGTTGCAATAGACATTTAATTGTTTGAGACTTTTTCTTCTGTAGTCTTGCCAATGTTTGGTGTGCATTTCTGAATCAAATGCGCTAAGAGTAGCCCCGCCCACAGCCCCGCCCCCAGCTCCTGACGCAAGCGGTTCCTAAGTCTAGACCAGCAACGTTTTGATGCTACTTAAGAACCACTTTTCCTGGTTCAGAGCCGGTGCTTTGGCGGTCGAAACAGAAAGAACTGGTTCTAAATTAGGCTCTGGCTCCGAACCAGCACTCGAACTGCCTCGGTGGAAAAGGGCATTTGGGTCAGACCGACATCGGAGCCGACAATTTTGTCAAAAACCACTTACTGCTTCAGTGAAAACCGTCACTGAGAAAGCAATTGTGTGTAAAAGGTGTCGCTAAAAAATCGACTGTCTATTTCTAAAAGCAGAGCGAATACTTTATTTTAGTTACAGTACAGTAGGCTGTGTGTCGTTTTCCTTCCTATAATAGAGGTTCGCAAAACTCATTAACATTTGTTCAGTTCGCAAAAGCTGGAGGGCGATGTCATTGAATTTCAATTAACGTTCTATATTGTAAATGAAATTAGTAAAGAAGCAAATTACAGGCCTCATGTTCTACATGGCAGTGATGTCAAAGCGATCTGTCTCTTTTCAGAGAAGAGCTGTTGTCTGCTGAGTGTTTATTCATTTAATAAGAATCTCTTAGTTTATTTGATTTCTTTTATGAGATTCACCTCTGGGAATACGGCGTTCGGAAAAAGAACTCGATGGAAATAGACAGATGTGTGTAAACCCGAGGAAAAAGTGCCCCTGTGACAATGAATTAAGCCTGATTATTTTTGATGGTTGTCAAAGTGATGTTCTCGAAAGAATAGATCATCTTTAATCAGACCACTAAATGTGGATCAGAGGACTGATTTTTTCCCCCCAATTAGCTGCAATTGAAATGAGCCACAATGGACCATCAAAAATATATAACAATCTGGACACGATGTGAAAAAAATTCAAGATGGCTGACGACGCTCGAGACAAGACGTCGTACAGATGTATTTTAATTAGCTCGTGTTGTGTGTAATTTTTCCTCATTTTTAAAAAAAATTACCGTATTTGTATGCTAAAGCTAGCAGTTTTGCTTTACGTGCATTCGACGTTATCGTTTGCCGTAGACTTGTTAAACGGCTTCCGCTTCCCTTTAGAAAAAAGCATCAGTGTTCTATCTGAGGTGATCTGAGATACACTTCTGACTTTCATACACTAGACGATATTATCATCTCATGCTTGCTCATATCATGAATATGCTAATTTCTCTCCACATGTTTCTCTTTTTCTACCTATCCTGAGGCATCTAGAGATGTTCCATCTTCATGAAGATTTCAGACCTTCAGTGAGAAATTACCAACTCCATGTGGTCTTTGAGGACAACGACCTTCTCATCAATACACAATTATCAGACTGTATCTGACTGTATAAAGGACATTATACATAATAACACTCTCTGGTGTTTATAACAGTTTATAATCACTCCCTCCAGTGTCACCCAAATGAGGATGAGGTTCACTTTTGAGTCTGGTTCCTCTCAAGGTTTCTTCCTCTTCCATCTAACTGAGTTTTTCCTCACCACAGTCACCTCAGTCACCTCAGGCTTGTTCATTAGGGATAAATACAAACACGTTTAAATATAAATCTAATATTAATCTCAAACTGTGAATGGAACCGAATCGAACTAGAGCACATAGTGCATAGTGGACTGGATTTAATTTTTTAAAAGAAATAATAATACAACATACTTTTTATGTTGTATAATTTTTTGAGACAATTCTGACACATTTCTGAAGAGTTCCAGTTTGTATTGTATCCATCATACAGCCATTTGGAATAGATTCGATTCCACCCCCAGTCCGCCGAGACGTCAAATTCATCCGTTTGACTATGATGAATGATGCTTTCCCCGTAGCCGTGGATCTGGTTCACAGAAACCCGCCGAGCCGTCGCAATTTCCCATCATCTCAAATTCTTTTCTCAGCAGCACCGATCCAATATTCACTTTCGATACCGACGCTTTGATATAAACAAACCCGAACAAACCGGAAACAGGAATTCCCGCGGCTAAAGTGATAGCGAACGCCGGTATGTGATGAATCTCTGTCCTCTGTCCTTACACAGTAATCTGTGTTTATCTGCAGTGAGATTCCTGGCTCTTTGTATGTTCGCTGGCATCCAAGGTGAAAGGAGAAAAGCTGAAGTTCTTACAGCTTACAGAAAGATTCAACTCCGAAGTCATCTATGAAGGCATTCCATCAGAGAAAAGAAGACAATTACAAACAAGCTCTGTGTAGAACTTTTGTGTTCAACTTTAACTTCAAAAATTTTTGGAGGTTAAGTTCAGAGAGCAGGGTCAGCCTTGATACTGCACCACTAGAGCAGGAAGGGTTAAGGGCCTTGCTCAAGGGCCCAACAGTGGCAGCATGGCAGTGTTGAGATTGGAACCCTGAGCCTAACCTTAATCATGCCAGTTATGATGATATTCTCTCTTAAGGGCCTTGATCAAGGGCCGAACAGTGGCAGCATGGCAGTTTTAAGATTGGAACCCTGAGCCTAACCTTAATCATGCCACAGTTATGATGATACTCTCTCTTAAGGGCCTTGCTCAAGGGCCCAACAGTGGCAGCATGGCAGTGTTGAGATCGGAACCCTGAGCCTAACCTTAATCATGCCACAGTTATGATGATACTCTTTCTTAAGGGCCTTGCTCAAGGGCCCAACAGTGGCAGCATGGCAGTGTTGAGATTGGAACCCTGAGCCTAACCTTAATCATGCCACAGTTATGATGATACTGTACTCTCTCTTAAGGGCCTTGCTCAAGGGCCCAACAGTGGCAGCATGGCAGTGTTGAGATTGGAACCCTGAGCCTAACCTTAATCATGCCACAGTTATGATGATACTGTCTCTTAAGGGCCTTGCTCAAGGGCCCAACAGTGGCAGCATGGCAGTGTTGAGATTGGAACCCTGAGCCTAACCTTAATCATGCCACAGTTATGATGATACTCTCTCTTAAGGGCCTTGCTCAAGGGCCCAACAGTGGCAGCATGGCAGTGTTGAGATTGGAACCCTGAGCCTAACCTTAATCATGCCACAGTTTTGATGATACTGTCTCTTAAGGGCCTTGCTCAAGGGCCCAACAGTGGCAGCATGGCAGTGTTGAGATTGGAACCCTGAGCCTAACCTTAATCATGCCACAGTTATGAATGCTAATGCTAATGTTAATATCACCGAAGATTTTTTATACAGGAAGCGTTACTCATTCTCTCACACTTCTAGAGGCTAAAGTTCGTTGTGCTTCGGCATCATCTCGACATCCTTCATGTCACCGTTCCACCGCCACGATGAGGCGACAGTCGTGGACAGAAAAGCGAGCGATTTCATACGTATTCTCCTGAACTTCTGTGCTGAAGTACGCTTCAAAGCCATTAACAGTGAAGAGGAGCATCGTGAGCTGTTTTATAGATCCTCATCAAACTCCACTCCAGATTTCATACAGCGTATTAGCATACCATTGTTTCCTTGCTTTGGAAACGACTGAACAGATCAAGAAAAACATGTGGTACCTGGTTGAGTTGCCAAGCTATAAATATCTTTATAGGAACGGGCAAAAACGAAATAAATCAAATGTTTATTAACTAGCGCAGTTGGCAAGTAGAAGCTCCGATGTAAACAAGCAGGAACATCACAAAGCCCGTGCTTATTCATCCAAAGTTTTAACAGAACTTCTAGACTTGTTTTTTATAATGTGAAGTAGCTAAGTAAAAGGTTAAATGTTTTAGCTAGCTACATTTATTACCTTATATCGAGTAGGGTTTCAGTAAAGAGATATATCTAAACCAGACAAGAGTTGTCTCAGCCTTGGACATCATGCCCATGAAGCTCTGTCTGAATGTCTGATGGATGCTCATCACAAAACTGGAAACATTTCAGGAGTTAGGAAGTCGTCATTTACAGTTACAGCATTTAGCAGATGCCCTTATCCAGAGCGACTTACATTTTTATACAACTGAGCAATTGAGGGTTAAGGGCCTTGCTCAGGGGCCCAGCAGTGGCAGCTTGGTGGACATAGAAATCAAACTCACAACCTTCTGATTGGTAGCCCAACACCTTAACCACTAGTCTACCACATCCCCCATTGCTCATATCATCAACAGCGCTATGCTAATTGTTTCTCTTTTTCTACCTATCCTGAGGCATCTAGAGATGTTCCACCTCCAGTTGTGTTCCGCTTCATGAAGATTTCAGACCTTCGGTAAAAAAAATTACCAACTCCATGTGGTCTCTGAGGACAACGACCTCCTTATCGATACACAATTATCAGACTCTATCTGACTGTAGAAAGTACATTATACATAAGACTCTCTGGTGTTTATAACAGTTTATAATCACACCCTTTGGTGTCACCCAAATGAAGATGAGGTTCACTTTTGAGTCTGGTTCCTCTCAAGGTTGCTTCCTCTTCTATCTAAGGGAGTTTTTCCTCAACAAAGTCACCTCAGGTTTGTTCATTAGAGATAAATACAAACAAGTTTAAATATAAATCTAATATTAATCTCAAACTTTTTGTATTATATTTCTTATGTTCTGAAAAGTTGCTTTCAGACATCATCCACTGTTAAAACTGCTACACAAATAAAACTGAATTGAATTAGAGCACATAGTGCATATCCCGAGCGACTTACATTTTTATACAACTGAGCGTTAAGGGCCTTGCTCAGGGGCCCAGCAGTGGCAACTTGGTGGATGTAGTAATCGAACTCACAACCATCTGATTGGTAGATCAACACCTTAACCACAAGCTTACCACATCCCCCATCTGGTCATCTGGTTGGTACAAAATTACATCATTTCTGACTGGTGCGATTGTCTCATTTTTTTGATGTTCCACCTGGAAACAAAGCCTCCATGATGGTCTACTGCCTTCGCGTAAGAATGAAACCATCTGGTTTACAATCGTGAACGATAAGCGATTATGAGCATCAGCTAAACTCTGGTTCACAAACTCATTCATTATTTATACTTTGCATGCCGGTCTTTTTTTGAAGGGACTTTACATTTTCACACCCCTAAACAAAACAAAACTGTCAATCAGACACCCAATGGGCAGTATTTGGCCAATAAATGCTGCTATGGTGTCCAGACCTTTTGCCATCAGTTTGAAGCTCTTACTACATGAGACTAGACTAAGAGCAACGAGCCAACAAATGAACAAAGTCAAACGTGAAATTGGCTTCAGTTAATTGAGAAAATTTGAGTTTAGTCTGCACTTTTTTTGTGCAATTTTCCTTTCGAACGAATATGTATAACAGATATAAATGCATTTAGCATGTTGCCATGTGCATGGTTTTTAAACATTTTTTTTTAGTTTGTGACACTTTCATATATTCCTCTCTATCCCCATTTCTATTTTATCGCTCCCTATCCGTATTCTATTGATTTTCTTTTGTGCCCTGTGTTTTGTGGGGCTGCCGTAACAAAGCAATTTCCCCTGTGGGATCGATAATGCGTCTGTCTGCCTGTCTGTCTGTCTGTATACCTGTCTGTCTTCGTTATAGTGATATCCAACTGATCTTTTTGTCCTTTTCACTCAAACACACAGTACCTTAGTAGACCAATAGACGTTTCTGTCATTAGAAAAAAAGCAGCCTTGGAAAGTTGCTTGTATTTATGCTGAAGTGGATGGTCATGTAATCGTAATGTCATGTGTGAGGTATATTATTAAGTGAGCAATAGATTTCTGGCACATTTTAAGGAGCAGGTTCACATGCCCTCAAGTGAAAAGGTCACGTTTCTGTGTGTAATTCGTGACACACCCAGGCAGAGAAGGCTGATTTGTAGCGGATGGCAATAGACACATTAATCAACACAAACGCAGTGACTGTCAAACATGGTTTGGCTTGTTCACATGATGAAGGACTGACAAGAGCTAAAATGAGTTTTCTTTTCCCCTTGTGCTTGGCCTGCCTGCTTCGCCTTCTCCATCCTTCTCCCTCACACACACACACACACATAATAGACCACAAAGACACACTCACACACCAAATACTGAGTGAATGAATATTGAGGAACGACTGAAAAAGCCTGAACATTTGAGATTCTGAAAAAAATGTTCCAGGCAGAGCTCAGAATCAACATGAAATATATGAAAATGCAAACAGACGAGATGGAAAGTGCCGGAAAGACCACGGAGGAGGTGCCGGAGTAGTCAAGTCAAAGATGTCAGCTCATTATAACACGTTTTTTTATGCTGCTGGAAAGAGCCTGAAAGATAAATCGAGCTTTAACGTATTCCCGAGTTCGGAAGGGATTCGAAGACACGAGGGGCTTTTCACGGCATTTCGAAGACCAATAGCATAGAGCGCTGTTCGATCACACCTGTCATCGCACCTGGTGCCTTTTAACGAGACCCTCTCCGAATCAGCCGTTAATAGATCCGCTTAATGGGAACGCTCCTTCATTTGGCGTCCTGATCGGCGGCAGTGATAGATAACGAGACATGAGCTCGCTGACATCCGGTGCCCTCCAGTGAATAATAAGAGATGGGATTAATATTCCAAAGCCTATAAAATTCCAAAGAACATTAAGCTAGAAAAGTGTGAGGGAAGGGACGGGTGAGGCTAAATTATTCAGCGTGTGAAGGATGGAGCAGATGGGGGAGGCGTCCTGCAGTCGGGTCAGGAGGGTGGCAGGTGGTAAAAGAGAGAGAGAGAGAGAGAGAGAGAGAGAGAATTGGGATGCAGTAAGGGTTCTCCTCTCATGCATAAGCCCCTGCAGACATGACCAATCATAACCCTCATCTGAGCCAAATTCTCTCACACTGAAATGTCCATTACACTTCACTTTAAGTGAGAAAACATTGTTCTTTGAGGTTTTTTAGAAATCCAACACAAGTCCTTTTAAACGGCGTTTTCTGAGCCTTCTGGACCATCTAAAATCTCTTCCTTGTGGGGTTTCAGAGTTCAGCTGTGATATAAAAATCTCACAGTTAAAATATTCATCTACATCATATTATATATAAAGCCCGCTAGGGTTCATGGCAGTCGATCAGCACATCCGACGCATTCACACACTCGGAAATAAATGCAGAGATATCGAACTTTATCTTGCTCTGTTCCTGGGGTACTACCTTCAAGGGTACATCTTTGACCTAGAAAAGGAAGGGCTGCAAGTGGTGAAGCTTTAGGTTTAGATTTTAGAGCAAAAGCTTTAACAGTAGTCAAGGCTACCAGAGTCAAGTGTGAAATGGAACCAGCAAGACCGGGTCTAAAGCAGGTTAAGGCCAGCTCAAGGTCAAGTCTACTGTATACTAAAGCAAAGCTGGAGACCATCTAAACATTTTCAAACCTATGCCTTCACCTCAACTAGTTGGCTTCACTTTGTACATTGATTTGAATGTTTTCTAGAAGATGGATTACTTCTTATCAAACTTTGTACAAGTCCAACCAAGACAAAGAAAGATGCCCAAGAACAAGATGAGTCTAAATCGATACAGAAATGAGTTCACTGTATTCACTGCCATGCAGCTAGTGGGTTGGAAATGGGTGAAATGGTATAAAATATCAACAAGACAAAGGAGATCATTGCTGACTTCAGGAGGAAGAACACACTTCACGCACCTCAAGCGATCCTGGGGTACATCACAGATGACCTAACATGGTCTATAAACGAGTAAGCAGTAGAGCAAACCTCCCCCCTCTTTCTTTCAAGAAATTATTTCTTTGCATATCCCAACTTTGGAGGTTGGGGTCAGAAAACAGTGTCTGCCATGATACAGTACCCCTTGAGCAGAGAGGGTTAAGGCAGCTTGGCAGTGCTGGGGCTTGAACACTGCTCCTTCATGCAAAAACCCAGGGCCTTAACCACTTGAGCCACTTCTCACCCCCCCTATCAGTCTGGTATGGTAGGTGCACTTCCGCTGACCAGAAGACCCTTCAGAAAGTGGTAAGAATGGCAGAGAACATCATCAGAGCCTCACTCATGTCTACACAGGACCTGTACAAGAAACTCTGCCTGTGCAGAGTTGACAGGATAGTCAAGGATCCCACCATCCCTGCCTACACCCTGTTAAACTCCTGCCGCATACCGCAGTATACGGTGCAAGACAACCAGACTCTGCAGACTTTGTCCCACATGCCATCAGGCTACAGAATACACACTGACAATACAGAAAACCCACTGATCTGTCATGACTCCGATGGCTGAACCACACACAACTTCAGTCTTGTCTTGTGCAATATCCAGATGAGTCATGTGCAATTATTCACTTCATCACTTGAGCACTTTATTATTTATCGCAGATGGTCCTTTTACATTTAATGCCACTTGTCCACTAAACCAAGCAATGCGAACTGACATTTATTGTCCAATAGACATCCTTTGTGACCTGACATGCAATATTTCTCTTATGTCCTCGCGTATGTTTATAGCTTTTCTGTACTGTCTATTATGCAGACTGTAGTGTGCTGTCTTTTGTGTTGACTTGTTGTTGTTGACATCGATTGCGTGGATTATTGTGCGATGATCCGACGTTCGGTGTGAACTTATGCGTATTCCGTGGCATATGTACAGTTGATTACAGTATGGTCTATGGTCTATTGTACTGTCTATTTGTACCGCTTATGTTGATTGTTGAATGTTAACAACTGCACATTGGACCGAAACACAATTTCGTACTGCTGTTCACACCCCGTTTCCTGGCTGAATGCCAAATAAAGTTCACTTCGACTTCGACTAAAAAATTAATCCTTTTGATCTGAATTCATTTTCAAAATTCATTTTCAAAGCCTGGGGGCACGGTGGCGTAGTGGTTAGCACGTTCGCCTCACACCACCAGGGTTGGGGATTCGATTCCCGCCTCCGCCTTGTGTGTGTGGAGTTTGCATGTTCTCCCCGTGCCTCAGGGGTTTCCTCCGGGTACTCCGGTTTCCTCCCCGGTCCAAAGACATGCATGGTAGGTTGATTGGCATCTCTGGAAAATTGTCCGTAGTGTGTGAGTGTGTGAGTGAATGAGAGTGTGTGTGTGTGTGCCCTGTGATGGGTTGGCACTCCGTCCAGGGGTATCCTGCCTCGATGCCCGATGACGCCTGAGATAGGCACAGGCTCCCCGTGACCCGAGAAGTTCGGATAAAGCGGTAGAAAATGAATGAATGAATGGATTTTCAAAGCCTATAAACTCTAGCCAGCTCCATCTGATGCTTAATACTTTTTCCCGTTTGTATACCATACTGTACCTCGCTTTCGATGCCTTCTGTCGATAATTTCCTTCTAAATAAGCACACATGGTCTCATACATGGGAAAGTATACGAGAGTTTCACAACCCAAGAAATGAGTCGCTGGTATAAAGTAAAGAAATAACAGCGCCTCACCTTCGTAATAGATTTTAAAGCCATGGGCACTGACGGCAAAGTCGCTGGTGAGACGAAGGGAGAAAACAGAGCCTGTGCTTGTGACCGGAGCAGGAACCTGGAATCCTGTTAACCTGAGAGAGAGGAAAAAAGGAACGAGAGAAAGATAGATAGAGAGAGATCTTAGTCAGGCATCCAAACAAACTTGACCATGTTTTCTTGTTTCTGCATCAGCCACGGCTGCAGTTTACACATCGCCGCGCAGCAAATGCAAAAAAAATCAATTTTCAGCTTGGAGTTCTTTCCCCTCGTCTCCAAAACGTTTGATTCGAGCGCTAAAAAAACCCAAGATCAAACGTCTTGTGTAACGTGCGATATTCCGTGACTTTATCGAATTTCAGACAAGGACGCTTCGAGCTAAATTCACACGTATGCAGAATTTCACAGCACAGAAAGCACGCAGACGCCAATCTGAAAACAACACCAGCTTTTACACCATCAGTGTTTTAGTGTAATATGTCTAATAGAAATAAACAGAACATCTCTATGGCAACGTGACATCTAAAGGAACCTCATGAAGATTTTCAGGAATGTGTTTTGCATCTCAATGAATGTGAGGCATTTAGAGTGAGTGGAAGCATCACACGACTAACTGATAGGGGAAATAAATCACTAGAACATGGATGAAGATACTCAAACCAGCCTGAAGTGGATTGTCTTTTATTTTCCTATAACATCAATGCCAAGAAGTGTTTGATACCTGACAGCAATTCACAACAATTTTATTAAAACGACATTTAGATTTCACTTTTTATCCAAATATACATAGATTTTATGAAACAACTTAACAACTAAATTTTACAGCGGGTATAAACAATCATTCCAGGCAAGTGCTTATTTTTTTCCTTCTTTTTAAGTTAAAAAATAAAAATAAATAAAACAGACAGACAGACAGACAGACAGACAGACAGACAAACAGACAGACAGACAGACAGACAGATAGATAGATAGATAGATAGATAGATAGATAGATAGATAGATAGATAGATAGATAGATAGATAGATAGATAGATAGATAAACGAATGAATGAAATTAAAATATCGTTACTGACACTGGAGACTTTTTCCATAAATCTTACATCAACATTTCTTCTGAGGAAAATATATATTTATTTATTTATTTATCTTAAACTTACCGCTTTACTTCTGACTGTTAATAAAATAAAAATAAAATAAAACCTACATCTCACATAAACATTTTCTTTTATTTAATAACCAAAAAAAAAAACACCCACATTTATTTATTTATTTATTTATTTATTTATTTATTTATTTATTTATTTGGTTAATTAGTTAGTTAGTTATTTCAATAGTCATTCCTGGCTACAGCTTCTCTTTTTCTTTCTTTTAAAGTTACAAACTAGTAAACAAATAAAGACGTGATGTGACGTGACGTGACATGACATATGGCTAAGTACGGTGACCCATACTCAGAATTCGTTCTCTGCATTTAACCCATCCAGAGTGCACACACACACACACACACACACACACAGAGTGAACACACACATAGTGAACACACACCTGGAGCAGTGGGCAGCGGCGCCCGGGGAGCAGTTGTGGGGGCCCGAGACTCAAACCCACAACCTTAGGGTTAGGAGTCAAACGGTCTAACCATTAGGCCACGACTTCCCCATAAAACTCTTACTGCTTGACCTCTGACTGTTACCGGAGACTTCCTTCCATATCTCCCATAAACATCTCCTTAGGGAACAATTGACCTTAAATGTTTTTATATGAAAAAATAAAACAACAAAAGTTTTTGTGTCCCTTTACAAATCGCATTCGAAGAAGTGTATTAATTAAACCCTGTAATCTTTAGCTGCACTGCTGTCAGAGCAGCGTTAGGGAAATTTAATCAACAATCCAAACTCTTCATCTGCTTCATCCTCCAGCTACATCCTACATCCTTTCTATCCATTTCTTAGTTAGACATAATGTTGTGGAACATCATCAGCGCAGGTCAGATCGTGTTCACAGCACAGAGCCGCCACAGAGTCGGGGCGAGCCGAGAGGTGAAACGAGCTGAGTCGTTAATACCCCGCTGCATTTCTCACATCTTCTCACTTAATTGCTTGCTTCTCAGCGTAACATAACATATCCTCAGGATCGGGAAGAGGAAAAAAATGGCTCCGATACCCTCATGGCAGTTTCTTTCATTTCATTCATGGTGAGAGCTAAGGTCACGCTGAAGGTCACATCAATCAGCAGCTGAGCCGCGAGTCCCATGTGCTTGGATTTCCAGGAAAAAGTGATAAAGAATTTTATGAAAGAAAAAAAAAGACTGAATAGTCTTTGTGTGTGTGTGTGTGTGTGTGTGTGTGTGTGTGTGTGTGTGTGTCATAGATGGCTTAGACAATTCCCTCCCAGAATACCAAGGGCGTTCACACCAGGGGGCTTTCACACAAGGGGACACCAGGGGACACCAGGGGGCAATCACACAAGTGGACATTCACACCGGGGGAAAACAGTGTTTGTTCACACAAGGCGATACCAGGGGACACAAGGGGGTGTTCACACCAGGGAACATTCTCAAAGGGGACAACAGGGGACACCAGGGGGCAATCACACAAGTGGACATTCACACTGGGGGAAAACAGTGTTCGTTCACACAAGGGGACACCAGGGGACACAAGGGGGTGTTCACACCAGGGAACATTCTCAAAGGGGACAACAGGGGACACCAGGGGGCAATCACACAAGAGGACATTCATACCGGGGGAAAACAGTGTTCGTTCACACAAGGCGACACCAGGGGACACAAGGGGGCAATCACACATGTGGACATTCACACCGGGGGAAAAACGGTGTTCGTTCACACAAGGGGACACAAGGGGGTGTTCACACCAGGGGACATTCACACAAGGGGACACCAGGGGACTTGCACACCAGGTTACAAGGGGGCATTCTGGCAAGGTTTGTTTATATTCTGTCCCATGTGTCTTTGTTTATGTTTTGTTCTCTCACGTGTCTTTGCCACACCTGATCCTTACCCCGTCTCTGCACCTCTGTTCCCAATACTAATAATTACCTCCCCTGTGTATACCTGTGGTGTTGTGCGTGTTTCTTGCCGAGTCCTTGACGTACAGTAGTTGGGTGTCTCTTGTTATCGTCCTTTTGTTCTTTGTTTTATTTTCCTGCTTTCTGTATCTCGTTTTGTATTTTGTTGCCTAGTCTTTCTCCTCAGACTTTTTGAGTCCTTTCCGTTTGAGTTTCCATGCTGCAATGATGTCATGGATCCAGTGAAAGAAAGCCCTGCAGCGCTTTGACCCGGGTTTGTCATGTCATTAGCGAGATGTTCCACTGACAGGTTTGTCCCATAACTCTGACAAGATGAACTTTGTTCAAAATCCTCAGCAGTTCTATTCGATTTTAACATCTTTTTATTCACCAAGCTTTAGAGACAAAGCGCCACGAAGCTGTCAGAGCTGTCCAATTAGGTCGCGAGTCTTTACCCAGAGTCATTCTGCAGATCAGGAGAAGAGGCTAATCCGTTTCCCGCACTCTTATTAGAGGAGGTGCGTCAAAACGGAGTAAAATTGCTGGACATCATTATCATCGCTGGCAGGGACGAGAAGACAAAGTGAGATTACTCACAAGCCTCTCGCACTCGTCCTGCTCTGTAGCTCGCACATCACATGGGATGTGTGAGGAATGAGCTTAGATACATGCACGGTTTAGTCCTTTCAGAGGAAGATGGCTGAAAATAATCTTCAGTTAGTGTTGATGTTAGTATGACCGCAGGATCGAGGAGGTGTGAAAACGCTGTGTCTCGTCCTCTACAAACAGCTAACACATGCTAATACCCTCTAATTATAAAAATAAATAAATAAATAAATAAATAAATAAAGTGATAAACAACTGAAAACTAAAGGGAACAAATTGATATTTATTCAATTCAATTTAGAAATGATATTAAAAACAAAAACTAAATAAATAAATAAATAAATAAATTGTAAACCACTGAAGTTTATGGGAAAATTACAATTACAAATTACTCACGACAAACAAAATCCTGTAATCCTGTAAAAATCCTCTATTATTCTATACTTATAAGCTAATGCAATAAATAAAAGTCAGTCACACACACACACACACACACACACACACACACACACACACACACACACACACACACACACGATTTAAATACACTGCTTATCAACCTGTGATATGCGTGAATGAGGAATTTGAACGTACAGGTTGCCAGATCTTTATAAAGTCCCCTTCCAGATTTCAGTGATATCTTCATTCTGTAGCTAGGACTAAATGCTGAATCCTGAGTCTTGCCTTGGCGACTGAATCCTTTCTCACTCGACTCTTAACATGACACAGAGCGCATCACAGCAATATCAACATCAGTAATATAAACAGAACTATTCAGCCGCCAGCTTGCATTGTGCGCCGTTTCCTTTAATTAGGAACCTGAATTGCAGATGCTGTGCACATCT
>NC_062542.1:2571868-2584368 GCF_022655615.1 Tachysurus fulvidraco
ATATATATATATATATATATATATATATATATATATATATATATATATATATATACTCAGCCTAACAAGCATTTCTATTAAATTTCCTATTGCCTTTTTGTAAATGTTTACAATTATGTACAGTATTTAATGGCTTATGAATGCAGTATGACTGGATATGTATATATTTGTAGGTTATGATACATGAATATTGCCTTCATAGAAAAGTGTTACCTGGATTTCAAATGAAAAAAAAACAAACTCCTCCATTTAATATACAGTAAGGTGTTGCTATAACGCTTTTTTTTTTTAGATAATTATAATTATTTACAGTATACAATGCCCTACGAATGCATTATGAAAGGTTATTAATGTATTTAATATACTGTATACATGAATACGGCATTTGAAAAAAATCTTACCTGTGTATTATTTATAATTAAAGAGTGCATTAATATTAACCTGGGAGTTGCAGCTGAAACCACCATGTGTTTATTATGTAGCTTTATGAACTCTGTCATTAATAACATCGTATCATAATGTCCATAAGGCTGAATAACACCCTCATAATTCCTCTATTACAATTGATCGAATGTGAAAAAAGCAGCTTGCACTTGAAAGAAAAAACATGGACAGATCTTTTTGAAGCACTTCACTGTAGCTTTGTAAAGAATTATTAGAGCTTATGAGCTGTTTACGAAACCATTCAACTTTTAAATAAAAAGGTTATCACGTCTGAAATAGACCTTAGTGAGATGAGAAGCAGAGCCGCTGGCATTCTCTCCTGCATTTTAACCCTCGAATGCAATCATTTAATAATAATCTCTAATAATGAACTGAACACTTACCCCAAGAGAGAGAACATATCGATTTATGGCGAGCTTCGCTCATAAAACACATTTAAATCCATGAGATACTTTTGGAAAAATGCACCGTGTACGTTTTAAAGTCTGCCTCGATTTCATCCTCGCCAAACCGGTCAAGGTCGATTGCGTTACCGCATTCATCTGAGGAGCGAGAAGAGCACTTTTCTTTTTTTAGCATTCTGCACTTCTATTTTTTCTCTATTAATATCTGGCATGTTGTGATGAATAGTGCGTCCTACCAAGCTGGGATTTTAAGTAACAGATTAGCCGGCCTCGGTCTTTCGTTTGAAAGTTATTTAGCTCTCAGACACTAAAAAGGAGCTCGGGTTCTATTTTTGTCTCCATTAGACGAGCGAGGAACCGGCACGCAAGTTTCTGTCATCTGTAAAAGACTCTTCAGACACACACCTCCACTTTTCAGAGCGGCGCTGACTTATAAAGAGCAAAATATGTAGCTGTTTCGATGGAAAAAGAATTGAGATGAAATTATTTTTTGATCACGATGGCTGATTGTTTATTCCTGATGTGACGACTCATAAACTTACGCGTTACGCGTTATAATGGGTTATACCTTGAGGTGCTGACTTAATAAAAGGTTGTTATGACACTTTCTGAGCTGACTTCCATATGTCTGTAATGTAAGCAGACATCTACAAAGGATCCAGTGCCCCTTTTCCACCGAGGCAGTTTGAGTGCTGGTTCGGAGCCTAATTTAGAACCAGTTCTTTCTGTTTCGACCGCCAAAGCACCGGCTCTGAACCAGGAAAAGTGGTTCTTAAGTAGCACCAAAACGTTGCTGGTCTAGACTTAAGAACCGCTTGCGTCAGGAGCTGTGGGCGGGGCTACTGTTAGCGCATTTAATAATGTACCTTAAGTATACTAATGTTTAATACATTTTTACTTTATCGCGATATGATACATTATCAGCACACATGATAGTAGGTGGCTACATGCTAAGACTAAATTTTTTTCTGTGTTAATGATAAAATAACGTTATGTACTTTATCGATTACAACCTCCGTTTATACAGATTACACTTAGCCGCACGTACACGTTTTATTCGCCGCGTTTGGATGCCAATGTAGGTTCGCAAAGCCATGAGCATTAACAGTAAATCAACATCCGCCATTGTTGTTGTGTTTATGTTTGCCGCTGCTGCAGTAACGTTGCTGTGACACGTGACACGTATACAGTGACGTCACACTCGGCGCTGTGATGCTCTCTAGCCGGTGGAAAGGCAAACCGGTTCTTAGAAGGTTCGCCAGTGGAACCAACATTGAACCAGCACTAGCGCTAGCTCTGAACCAGCACCCGGTTCTTTCCGGTGGAAAAGAGGCACAGGTGTCAGCTATTATAAAGCGAGCTTCATTTGCCGGTACTGATGTCCAGCTCACAAAAACATCTGAGTCACTTGACATAAGGATGTTATTACACTTCCTGAGCTGACTTGCATATGAACATAATTAATAACATCTATCAATGTTTCAGGTATTAGTTTCTTCTTTTACCAGTTGACTTGATAAAAAATCTGTGTCACTTGACATTAAGTTGTTATGATGTTTTTTGAGCTGAACCTACACACCAGTCTATAAACTCAGAAGGTGTCAGCTATCATAAAGACAGCTTATTTTGCCAGTGTTGTTGTCAGAGGCTTCTTCCATCCTGATAACATATCTGAGTCACTTGACATAAGGTTGTTAAGACAGTTTCTGAAAACGCTTATCATGTACATAACATACAGAAACATCTATAAAGGCTTCAGGCGCCAGATGACCAAAAGGCTGCTTCATTTGCCAGTACTCCTGTACAACTGATGAAAAATCTGCGTCACTTGGCATAAAGTTGCTATGACACTTCTTAAGCTGACATGTATAAAGTCTTAAGGTGTCAGCTATCATAAAGATGTCCTCTTTTGCCAGTGTTGCTGTCAGAGGCTTATTTCTTCAGGTATCAGCTGTCAGACTGCTTTCTTTGACCTGTGACTTTGATGTCAGCTTCATGCCCAGTGACATAAGGTTGCTATGACACATTCTGTGCTTATTTGCATGCGTCACATACAACAATATTGTATGTATTTACATTAAGTATTTACATAAGGACCGGTTCCTTTACAAGACTGATGTCCAGTAGATAAAACATCTGAGTCACTTGACATAAGGTTGTTATGACACTTTCTATGTAGACTTCTGTATGTCCGTAGCATACACAAACGTCTATAAAGCTTTAAGGTGTCAGCTTTAATAAAGAGGTCTTCTTTTGCCAGTGTTGTTGTCAGAGGATTATTCCTTCAGGTGTCAGCTGTCCGATCGCTTCCTTTGACAAACTTTGATGTCAGCTTCATGCCCAGTGACATAAGGTTGCTATGACACTTTCTGAATTTCAAACATCAAGGAATTCTGGATGTATTCCCTCCTGTATTTTCAAGCATAAAACAGAACTAGAAACAGCAATGAGCAAATTTGCAGAATCTGACGCCAATTGCAATCTGACGTTGCGATTCCTTTTCATTTCCCGCCCTTAACGGTGACTTCCTTGAAATGTACCAACATGGATTAGAGGGTTTATAAACAAACATGCACACAAAGGAAACGTAATTACCTTCCAGCAGCATCAGCGTGTGGACAGAGTGATCTGATCAGGCTGATTTACTGCCAGGACCTTCGTTCACTTCAGCACTTCCTCCCTCATTAGTGGCCTGTTAACGCTCGTGATACAGGACATGCAGGGCCTCTTTCAGTCCTGTTGCCGTAAAAGGCTTAACCGTAATTACACTGGTCCCTAATTAGGAGCAAATTTGCTGCTGTGGCAATGCTGCTCTTTTCAAGAGGGTGTTTTTTTTTAAGCTTTCAAAGGATTTCAGTCGAGGATACGTAGAAGGCTTATTTGTTGTTTATATATATATATATATATATATATATATATATATATATATATATATATATATATATAGAGAGAGAGAGAGAGAGAGAGAGAGAGGAGATGAAGAGAGAGAGGAGAGGTTGAGAGAGCGAGAGAGAGAGGGGTGGGGTCGGGGGTGAGAGAGGGGGTGGGAGAAAGAGAGAGAGAGAGAGCAAGCTAGAGAGAGGGAGAGAAAGAGTGAGAGTGTGTGAGAGAGAGGGGGGGTGAGAGAGAGAGAAAGGTAGCGAAGAGGGGGCGGGAGGTGCGAAGAGAAGAGAGAAAGATAGAGAGTACGGGAGAGAAGAGATGAGAAAAAAAGAGAGGGGGGAGAGGGAATGTTGGGAGAAAGAGAGGAGAGAAGAGAGAGAAAGATAGAGAGAAGGAAGAGAAGATGTTGAGAAGATAGAGAGAGGGAGAGAGGGGAGAGAGAGAGAGAGAGAGAGAAAGGTAGAGGGGGAGTGAGAGAGAGAGAGAGCAAGAGAGGGAAAGCTAGAGAGAGGGAGAGAAAGAGAGAGAGAGAGACAAAGAGAGAGAGATATAGAGAAAGAGAGAAAGAGGGAGAGAGAGGGAGAGAGGGGGGAATCGGAGAAAGAGAGAGAGCAAGAGAGAGCAAGCTAGAGAGAGGAAGAGAAAGAGTGAGCAAGCTAGAGAGAGGGAGAGAGGGGGGAGAGAGAAAGAGAGAAAGGTAGAAGGGGACTGAGAGAGAGAGAGAGCAAGAGAGGGCAAGCTAGAGAGAGGGAGAGAAGGAGAGAGAGAGAGAGAGAGAGAGAGCAAGCAAGCTAGAGAGAGAGAGATGAGATGGAGAGATGAGTAGAGAAGACAAGCAAGATAGAGAGAGTAGTAGAGAGAGAGATGAGAAGCATTGTAAAGAGAGAGAGAGAGAGAGAGAGAGAGAGAGAGAGAGAGAGAGAGAGAGAGAGAGAGAGGCTAAAAGTGGCTAAAAGTGTTTAGCAAAACAATTAGCATAACTCTTTATGAGGTGCTGCTATTTATTTGTAATTTACAGGCTGGATTGCAGATTTTTCATGTCAGTAAACACGTGACGTTCACCTGCAGAGGTCTGGTGCAGAATTACAGCGAGTTAAATATAGTCTGTAAAAGGCTACGTTCGAATGATGCTTCAAAGCAGGCAGGGTTTTATTGGCGTGATTAGCGATTATGGCTAAAAATCAGAACGTTGGCAGCACTTCCTGCTCTCGTGTCACAGGCTCTGAAACCCAAAAATGAGCTCAGCATGAGAGCAATTAGCGTGCAGGGCAGGTTTATGGTTGTCGAGCAGCATGCGCCTTAGCGTGCCTTCACCTGGTCACCTTCTCCTTTTGTGGAAACTTTCCAAATTGGAAGTTAGATCAGCTGACATTGTTTTATTGTTGAAAGCAGTTTAGTGAAAAAGTCGCTGAAATAAAGCCATCTTACGTGTCTCTTATTCAGTCCCATAATTCATGTTGTAACTGTGTAGAATACTGCCATGTGTATGAAGTGCTAGAATATACTATGATATGATTTTCCTTGTTCATAAAGCTACATAACATCTACATAAACAATTCATAAAAATCATAAAAATGTAAATGCCA
The DNA here is from genome assembly GCF_022655615.1 of Tachysurus fulvidraco. Classification (NCBI taxonomy): domain Eukaryota; kingdom Metazoa; phylum Chordata; class Actinopteri; order Siluriformes; family Bagridae; genus Tachysurus; species Tachysurus fulvidraco. Next base: position 2,577,186 of record NC_062542.1, read on the forward strand.
GCTGTCATAAAGATTGATTTTTAGCCAAATTTGATCGGTGGTAATAAAAGGCTTATACGGGTGGTATGCAGCCTTATGAACATTAAAGTTTTTTTAGACAATGATTATAAGGCTAAATAACATCTATCATGTCATAAAAATGTAAGTAACCTTTATAAAGTTCTGTCCGGATTTATGCCTCTAAAAGTGCTATATGTCAAATAAATTGTTTGGTTGTTTTTCAAATTTGATCAGTTGTAATAAAAGACTTATGCGGGTGTTATTCGGCCTTACGAACATTATGATAATGATATGATTTTATTAATGGCAGAGTTTATAAGGCTACATAATAAACACTTTGTGCATAACTAAAGCTACATGAACTACACAACTAAACCTACCGAAAGATCTATCCAGGTTTATTCCTTTAAGTGCCAGCTGTCTTTTTTTTTTTCCAATTATCATCAATTGTTATTAAAAGCTTATGCAGGTATTATGCAGACATATAAACAATAAGTACAGTGTTAACAAAATATTTCAAGTAGGCTTTCTTCAGTAGCTTAAAATGATTCATTGGTAACATTTTCTATCAAAGTCATATCTGTAATAAGCATTTGAAACATCCATCTCATGTTATAATGCATTCATAAGGAATTATTATATATATAATATATATTATCATAAGTATTTACAAAAAAATAAATAGTGTGTAGGATTATTGATGATTAATTTATAAATTGCTAAAAGAATAAACAGTTATTATGAGATGACATAATGAGTACATAATATGTTATAAGCTCTGCTTGCAGGATTTTGCATTCTTTAACAACTTATAAATGTATTATGAACAGTGTTACAAACTAATGTTTTTGCAAATAATTACATAATAATGACATGTATAACACCTTATGAATGCATTATAACATGTTAAGTCATCATACATATAGCCTTCATAGAAGTGAATTAATTAGGTCTAGAAACTTCTCTAAACATGTTATGTGTGTTCTGCTGTAATGAATTATGTCATGTAGCATCATTCTCTTTGAAAAGGTGCAGTTATAAGCTATAATGGGTTATAAAGTCATCATAAAGTGTTCATAGCATCTTCATACAATTTCATACAATTAGGTTGCATCTGAAATTGTCTGCATGACATAAAAGAAGAAGAAAGATGTACCTTGTTCGAAAGTTGGCAGGATGAGGATGCCCATCATATAAAGATAAAAAGTCATATTCCTCCTCCACGGCAAAGGATTGAAAAACGATGTGAATTCTATTCCTTTCCTCAGCTACAATAACCCAAGTGCAGTTCGCTCCGTTGGGGTATCCGTGTGGATATCCGGGGCTTTCTATGGTCCCGTTTTTTCCTTTTAACGTCCCACCACATGTGTAAATGAAACCTGAAAGACACAGAAAGAGATGAAGAGCACGAGAAGGTTAACAGTCGTTCTATAAGCTTCCTGTCGTCTACAAACTGCAGGAGAAAACGCTCGACTTCGGTGACGATCACGGCTTCATTTCATGCTTTCTGATCTGAATGGGAGTGAAAACTTTTTCTCCTTCACAGTTCAGTTAGAGGACAGTGGAGGGAACTCCACCTCACAGCCTGGAGAGGTGAAGGAGAAGCTTTTATCCGTGACAGTAAAGTAAATCGCCCAGCAACAGCAAGCAGCATCAATCCAGCGTCTCTGATTATCCTTCAGCACTTCCCTTAAGAAGTAATTAGCCTTTACTGCAGGAAGACAAGAGAATCTCTCTCTCTCTCTACTAGCGGGTTTCTCTCGGTATATGCTATAGATCTAGAGAGGAGAGAGAGAGAGAGAGCAAGAGAGATAGGGAGAGATAGTGCGGAGGACGAGAGCGGAGAGTAGAGAGAGAGGAGATCGAGAGAGAGCGAGAGTAGGAGAGAGAGAGAGAGGAGAGAGAGAGCGATGTAGAGAGAGAGCGAGAGAGTAGAGAGAGAAGGGCGATATCCAGGTGATATGGGAGAGCGCGCTCGAGCAGAGCGATAGAGAGAGACTGCTCGCGAGAGCAAGATGAGAGCGTCGAAGCGCTGTCGATAGAGCGTCGCGCCTCGAGTAAAGCTCTCGCGTCGAGAGAGCGAGTAGACGACGCACGCTCGCGAGAGAGGGAGAGAAGAGAGAGGAGAGAGAGAGAGAGAGAGAGAGAGAGAGAGAGAGCGAGAGAGCTAGAGCAGAGAGGAGAGAGAGAGGAAGAAAGAGAGAGAGACAAAGAGAGAGAGAAAGAGAGAGAGAGGAGAGAGAGAGAGAGAGCGAGAGAGAGAGAGAAGAGAGAAGAGAGAGAGAGAGAAGAGAGAGAGAGAGAGAGACGAGAAAGAGAGAAGAGAGATAGAGAGAGAGAGAGAGAGAGAGAGAGATATATCGAGTATCTATAGTCTACAGATATCTCTACTCTATATCTATACTATATATATCTCTATCTCTCTCTCTCTATCTATATCTATAACTCTATATATCTCTACTCTATCTATATATCTATATCTGTGTCTCTCTCCCTCTCTATCTCTCACTCTCTCTCTGTGTCTCTCTCTCTCTCTCTCTCTCTCTCTCTCTCTGTCTCTCTCTCTCTGTCTCTCTCTCTCTCTCTGTCTCTCTCTCTCTCTCTCTCTCCAGTCTCTCTCTCTCTCTGTCTCTCTATCTTTCCTTTCTGTCTCACGCACTCCCCTGTCTTTGTTGACTCTCTTTGTCTTTCTTTCTGTCTTTTTTATCTTTCTTGATATCATTTGCTCTCTTTCTCTCTTTCTCTGTATATTTCTCTTTGTCTGTCTCTCCACTTCTCTTAGATGTCTCCCCTTTTGTCTTTGCTATCTCATGTACTGTACTCGCTTCTATCTCTCCTCGTCCCTCTCTTTGTCTCTTTCTTTCTTTTTTCCTCTTTGTATCTCTCTTTCTCTCTCTTTCTCTCTATTTCACACACACACACACACACACACACACACACACACACACACACACACACACACACACACACACACACACACACACACACATTCTCTCTGTCCCTCCTACTGTTTTTGTCCTACTCTCTTTGTATCTTTCTGTCTCAAATTCTCTCTCTCTCTCTCTCTCTCTCTCTCTCTCTCTCTCTCTCTCTCTCTCTCTCTCTCTCTCTCTCTCTCACTTTAACTCCCTCTTTCTCTCATTTCTCTCTCTCTCTGTCAGTGTCTCTCTAAAGACAGGATGATTTCAGGGTAAAAGGTTCCTGCTGATTTACAACCACCCACAGAGACTCTTCTCTCTCTCTCTCTCTCTCTCTCTCTCTCTCTCTCTCTCTCTCTCTCTCTTTCTAACACACACATTCTAAAATATCTAAATCTTTATAATCATGCTTCGCACTGCACAGCGCAACAAAATGAGCGTTTAACAAATTCACTCATTTTACACTTCGAATCATTTGCTCTTTATTACTCCGGCTAGCGTGGGCACTCCCAAAACTTTCACTGCCAAGACATTTCATCGATCCCAAAAGGGTTTTAAAAGCTATGTTTGAGATTATTCTCCTGCTAATGCTTAACAAATGGATCAGAAAAAAAAAAAATCACCCCACAATCATGAAGCAATAAGTTTTCCAGTGTGTAATCTGAGTAAATCTTCACATCCTCGCGCTCCTTAAATGCCGCTCCAACGTAAAAGCCTGAACGATCCGATAGCGTTTACGGCGAGTCTTTACAGTGCCGGTCAATGAGATCTGCATTTAACCTTGATTAGTAGTCTTGAATATCAGAGTGGAGAGTGTGAGACAGCAGCAATTACACTGACATTTAAACACTTGTGAGAAAAGAGCGTCAGGCGAATCCTCTAGAGCGGCAAAGCAAACAGGTTAAGCGTTTTTGTTGTTAATTGCAGCGATGCTTCGATTGAACACGGTCGATGGCTGTTTTGCAACCACTGCACTATTCAACCGTGCATGCTTTAATCACCCTATATAAAATACTATAGTCACTGTACATCCAATCAGAGACCAGTATGTACATCCAATCAGAGACCAGTACTGTACATCCAATCGGATCCTCTGTAGATTTGGTGTGTTAACTCTATAACTCTGAGTGATTTGAGCACGCTCACGCTTCTTTGTTCAATCGAGCCATTAAAAGGTTGTTTGGTATAAACAATGAAATCTCATTTTGTTGAGAAATGTTATATTTTTTTTATTATTTATTATTTTTCCTTAACTTTAGAGTTCAGTGTATGTCAGGGGGGGGGGGGGGGGGGGGGGCTGATTGGCATCTCTGGAAAATTGTCCGTAGTGTGTGAGTGTGTGAGTGAATGAGAGTGTGTGTGTGTGGACGGGGCTAAACTGACAGGGTCGGTCGGTCTTCAAGCCAAACAGACGAGCAACAAACAATCTGCTTGTTTTCTAACAACGAAGTAGAGAAAAGCTTCCTGGGGACGTCTCGATCGTCCGGCAGTAAACCTTCACATAAAAGGTTCTGTTTCTTTCTTTTTCTCTCATATTACAGGCTTTTTGCTTTTGAAATCTTTAACCCTAAATCTATTTGCACCGGCATGAGAATTGATTTGTTTCCTTTCATTTTAATCGAGAATACGAGCCAGTTGTATTATTCACTCAGGAGAGGAGCATCTGCAAAATGCCCTGAATATAAATCTAATCTGCAGGAAAATGTCGTAAAAATGAAAGATACGCTGCGAGGTCCTGTAAGGCGATCGGTAACCTGAAGGACATTAAATCATTACAAAGAAGTGGAAATATTACAAAATACCTGAAAATAATCGTAGGTAATAAACTCAAATCTGATGATGCAGAAGTGACGAGATCGTAATATTTCAAGGATTTCTTAAATATTCATTCATTCATTCATTTTCTACCGCTTATCCGAACGTCTCGGGTCACGGGGAGCCTGTGCCTATCTCAGGCGTCATGGGGCATCGAGGCAGGATACACCCTGGACGGAGTGCCAACCCATCACAGGGCACACACACACACACACACACTCATTCATTCACACACTCACACACTACGAACAATTTTCCAGAGATGCCAATCAACCTACCATGCATGTCTTTGGACCGGGGGAGGAAACCGGAGTACCCGGAGGAAACCCCCAAGGCACGGGGAGAACATGCAAACTCCACACACACAAGGTGGAGGCGGGAATCGAACCCCCAACCGTGGAGGTGTGAGGCGAACGTGCTAACCACTAAGCCACCGTACCCCCCATTAAATATTACAAAATATCTAAAAATAATCGTAGGTAATAAACCCAAATTTGACGATGCAGAAGTGACGAGATCGTAATATTTCAAGGATTTCTTAAATATGTTCTGTATATTTAATAAACTGGCTTCATTTTGTTGCTTTTTTTCTCACAATGATCTCTGTGATCCTTCCAGAAAACTAATCCCAGGGTCGTCTTGTGTTTCCAACAGGTTAGAAACTGCTTAATGTAAAGCTAGAGGGACTGGAACTATGTTCGGGTGTCTGTTTGTGTACATGATACCATCTATTTAATCATTCATTCATCTATCTGTCCATCAGTCTATCCATCCATTACTCCATTAGCTCAGCCATACTGTACATCAGTCCATCCATCCACCAGTCTGTCCATCTCTTGGTTTATCCATCCATACATCTATTCGTCCATCCATCAGCCCATCTATCCATGCATCAGTCCATCCATTCATCCATCCAAGAGACCATCCATCCACCAGTCTGTCTCTCTCTCTCTCTCAGTTTATCCATCCATCCATCCATCCATCCATCCATCCATCCATCCATCCATCCATCCATCCATCCATCCATCCATCCATCCATGTGACGCAGTGGGCATCTGTCAGTACACAAAATATCACAATTACTCCTCAGTAATAAGGAGTTACTCACTCCTTATTCTCCTTCTAAATCAATCCATTCATACCTCCATCAGTCCTCACATCCCTCGATCCGTCACTTAGCGCTACACAAGCTCTCAGCTCTCTCTTCATATACACTTAAACACGAATGATCTGTTCATTAATCCGTTTATCTAAACATTTTGAATCAGTCCATCTGTGAATCTATGTATCAATCTATAGTATCTTTCCATCCATCCATCCATCCATCCATCCATCCATCCATCCATCTATCCGTCCATCCATCTCAGTCCAGCCATTTATTCATCCAGCAATCCATGAATCCATCCAAATATCCATCCACCACCCCGGGCTGTCCATGAGTCTATGTACCAATCTATAGTATCCATCCACCCACCCACCCACCCACCCACCCACTCGTCCATCCATCCATCCTTTTAAATGCACTTATTATTCATTTGGTGGACATATACACTAATAGTAAAAATAATTTAGCATTCTTTTGTTCATTCATTCGTTCGTTCATTCATTCGTTCGTTCCTTCGTTCATGTATTCAGCTCAGGGCTGCGATTGATCCAAAGCTTATCTCAGGAACACCAGGTACGAGGTGGGAATACATTGTGGATGAGATGCTGTACAGCACATCCGAGGCTTTTAATCCTATTTGTTGTTAATTATGTAATAATTCCACAGAGGAAAACATGTGGAGTAAAAAGTCAGTGTAACGATAGAGGGGATGATGTGATGATGAAACGTTTATCTGTTAACACTTTTATTCAGATTTTTCATTCATTCATTCATTCATTTTCTACCGCTTATCCGAACTACCTCGGGTCACGGGGAGCCTGTGCCTATCTCAGGCGTCATGGGGCATCGAGGCAGGATACACCCTGGACGGAGTGCCAACCCATCACAGGGCACACACACTCTCATTCACTCACACACACACACTCTCATTCACTCACACACTCACACACTACGGACAATTTTCCAGAGATGCCAATCAACCTACCATGCATGTCTTTGGACCGGGGGAGGAAACCGGAGTACCCGGAGGAAACCCCCGAGGCACGGGGAGAACATGCAAACTCCACACACACAAGGCGGAGGCGGGAATCGAACCCCCGACCCTGGAGGTGTGAGGCGAACGTGCTAACCACTAAGCCGCCGTGCCCCAAATTCATATTTTCAATTAGTATTTTTATTGATATTCTGGCTTGAATTTCATCAGTTCATCCAATTGTGAGCAAAGAATCTGAACTTTGGGATAGTGTGTGTTTGTGTGTGTGTGTGTGTGTGTGTGTGTGTGTGTGTGTGTGTGTGTGTGTGTGTGTGTGTGTGTGTGTGTGTGTGTGTGTGTGTGTGTGTGTGT
>NC_062542.1:2586868-2631868 GCF_022655615.1 Tachysurus fulvidraco
ACTGTGGAGCTTTTTTAATATCTAAGAAGTTACAGAAAAATAAACACATCAACCTCAATAGGTCTGTTTGCCAAATTTGATCAAATACCGTACATCGCATCAGACTAACGGCTTCATTATCCAGGTCAAACGAACACGTCGCCTCTTCGCTGAGACGCGGTTGAATAGCATTCGGTGGTTTTATATGAAGAAATAAAGAAATATAGAAATAAAAGCTCTGCATGCGCACAATATTGGAACAGTTCAGAGTTCAGAGACCTTCATTAACATAAAAAAAGTGTAAGTACGATCATGTCTTAGTTTTATGTATTTATTTATTTAGTTAGTTATTTCATATTACCAGATTTATTTATTTATTTGTTTGTTTGTTTGTTTGTTTTATATTACCAGATTTATTTATTTATTTATTTATATATTTATTTTTTGTTTGTTTATTTATTTATTTAGTTAGTTAGCTAGCTAGTTAGTTGGTTATTTTATATTACCAGATTTATTTTTTAATTTTTTTATTTATTTATTCATATATATTTGATTATCAGTCAGACCCATTTCTATCTCTCTTCCGTGATGCAGCACGGCGTCTACGTGATCCACCCATCACCATGATTACACGCCGCCATTCCCAGCCCTGACACCGCGATGGCTGATACGGGGTCGTCATAAATCGTAAATAGGAAGAGTATTAAGTGTGCGGCGGGGCAGGGTGGACGGGAGAACGCAGGTCGGTCATATGAATCAGCATCTAAACACATCAATCTCCTTCAGAGAGAAGAGAAGGAGAGCTAGAGATGGAGCCCAGCTGCTGCATTCGCTTAAACAGATCCACTCCATCCTGAAAGCCCTGCTGCTCCCCGTACCTGCTGCATGGAGAGCCATCAAGACTGATTTGTTTGTAGTGTGAGAGCAGCAGGGGCAAAGATGGCAGCAGAGCTCCATCTTATTACAACACACACACACACACACACACACACACACACACACACACACACAGGAATGCACCTGACAGATTCCACATGCTCCGGGATTCGTACGTCTAACGGAGCGGTCCTGAGATTCAGAGGAATGACATTCAAGGAAATACCTTTTGTAGCATTGTGTGAGGAATAAAACTAGAGACGGCACTGAATGAACCACTAAAACCAGACGGATACCGAAACCCACGAACCTCAGAGTGGCATTTATCCGTTTGTTTATCTATCTATCTATCTATCTATCTATCTATCTATCTATCTATCTATCTATCTATCTATCTATCTATCTATGTATTTATTTATTTAATGTATCTAATAAGAAGAAATAAATATGTTTTATATTCCTATTTAAATATGAACCATACAAAACTGTGGGTTTCAAACAAAAAGTCTTTTTTTTTTTTTTGAATTACTAAATAATCAAATAATAACATTTCTAAAAATTATTCATTCATTCATTCATTCATTCATTCATTCATTCATTTTCTACCCCGCTTATCCGAACTTCTCGGGTCACGGGGAGCTGTTCCTATCTCAGGCGTCATCGGGCATCGAGGCTGGATACACCCTGGACGGAGTGCCAACCCATCACAGTGCACATACACACTCTCATTCACACACACTCACACACACACACACACACACACACACTACGGACAATTTTCCAGAGATGCCAATCAACCTACCATGCATGTCTTTGGACCGGGGGAGGAAACCGGAGTACCCGGAGGAAACCCCCGAGGCACGGGGAGAACATCCATCATTTAAATTATTTATAATAAATATAAAAATTATATAAATATAATATATCCTAAAATTAGTTATAAGTCAGTTATTTTATAACTATAATAATAATAATATAAAGAAGGAAAAAAAATAGATTTTTCTAAAAAAATATAAAAGAAGATGATTATTTTTAGATAACCGCACGTTTTTTTTCTCTTACACCGCAGCTCCTTCACCAGGACTCTTTTAACATTAATAAAGCAAAATTCCCAGATTGTCCTGTTAGCGCAGGATCCTGCGTACTGTAGCGCAACTACATGCGTACTAATGTGCGACTTCGCCTTTCAGTATGGCCGAGCGCTAACACCGGAGACTCCGTCCAAACATTACGAAGCAACATCTCGTCCGGAAAAATATCTAACGTATTAATACAACTCTGTATTAATATAACTCCTTGATTTCTTTAAATATTAATGACCCAACATCCACTTCGGACCAAATCAGTCCGAGATTTTTATACCGGTGTTTTATATGTTATTCCTCAAGGATATCCTGGAACACCCCTCTCCTCCCCCACCCGAAAAACCCTCCCTATTTATATCATGATGTAATAAATATTCATTAGTCCACACTGACTGCTTTAATTCAGAGTTCACTATCGATTGTCACCGAGTGCAGGAATTACCCAGCATGCTCTTCCCTACATGAAATCGGCGCAGATCAAAACACGACCGCTCGCCTTTTGAAGCCGGTAAGACTGAGAAAAAAAGGTCAAGCCGTGATCCTTATCACGTTCCTGGAGTGGCTGATCAACACGGTGTGTACTTTCCTCCTAACTGTTTCATTGACCTGGGTGTAGCTCATTCTGCAGCCAACCGCGTCGTCGAGACGCTTATCACTCTCTGTCAGTCGCCGCCGGAAGGTCGAGGGTTGATGAAGGAACTCAAAAGAAAGGATTGTTGTATCGAATATTTTATAGACAAGTGAAAAATGATGTGCTTCCTGTCAAACGGGGCAGTGTTGGCTCAAGGCTCTGGGTTGTTGATCAGAGCTGCCATTGTTGGGCCCTTGATCAATGCCCTTAACCTTCTCCCTGTGCTCTGACCCCAACCTTCAAACTAGCACGAAGTCACGGTATTCAAAGAATTTCTCTAGATTCAATACAAAGAAGATTTCTTCTTCCTACTTGATGACCAATGTACTAATGTAGATGGCTTCCAAATCTCAAATCTGCTGTCATTTCCGTATACAGATTCAGACTTCCATAGCTTTGGGTCATGACCGAAAGGACGAGATCCCGGATACAAGCGGCCGAAATTAGTTTCCTCCGTAGGGTGGCTGGGCGCTCCCTTAGGGATAGGGTGAAGAGCTCGGTCACTCGGGAAGGAGCTCAGAGTAGAGCCGCTGCTCCTCCACATCGAGAGGGGTCAGCTGAGGTGGCTCGGGCATCTGTTCCGGATGCCTCCTGGACGCCTCCCTGGGGAGGTGTTCCGGGCATGTCCAACCGGGAGGAGGCCCCGGGGAAGACCTAGGACACGCTGGAGGGACTATGTCTCTCGTCTGGCCTGGGAACGCCTCGGTATTCCCCGGAAGAGCTGGAGGAAGTGTCTGGGGAGAGGGAAGTCTGGGCATCCCTGCTTAGACTGCTGCCCCCATGACCCGGCCCCAGATAAGCGGTAGAAAATGGATGGATGGATGGATGGATGGATGGATGGATGGATGGATGGATGGATGGATGGATGGATGGATTCAGACTTCCATATATGGTCATATTGCGCTGTAGACATTTTTGCAAACTCGACTGAGGTAAAATCCACAGGAGAATTTTTTTTGGATGCTCCCCAAAGCGCCAACTGATGCCACATTGATTCCTCTCTCAGGCCACGACCTGGAAATCGACTGAATTCCACCATCTTTGAGGAAGTAGCGATGACCAATCAATGAAAGCTTTTGGATGCAGGATAGCCATAAATACACAAAAGGAGTCAGTATGAATAGAGGAGTTGGTTAGAACCTGACATTGGTTATGCTCTGACTGAGAAGATTCACCAGAATTAAATGGTTGTGTGATCGTGGAGAGCTGCATCTCTAGTGGGCGGGAATTTCATTCATTCATTTTCTACCGCTTATCCGAACTTCTCGGGTCATGGGGAGCCTGTGCCTATCTCAGGCTAACCCATCACAGAGCACACACACACTCTCATTCACTTTTTTTCGCAAAAAAAAAATGAATTAAAAAATATGAACCAAGATGGCCACCCATAGAACGTTCCAGTATGTCCGTGGTTACAAATTCCAGTACATCAAACAAAACCATCAAACCGCTAACACCACTTCAAAATCCTTACAAAGCCTTGTGTGAAAGTTTCTTAATCCCCCATGATGTAGAATCGTGTTTATACACAAACAAACCAGATGGTTTACAGTTTAACGAGCAAATTACGTGACACTTCAGTGAGTATCGTGGTTTTTCGTTCGATAAATAAGATATTGCCGATTTCTTTCGGTTCTCTCGGTAGGAGGAGCTCAGAGGCGAAAGGAACGGAGATGGTGAAGGTAAAGAAGTATGAAATGCGGGATAATCTGAGGCTGTGAGTTAGAGGTTTGGGTTTTTTTTTTTTTTGGTTTGTTTGCTTGTTTTTTTTTCTACTAAATTAGTTACAAAACAGATCATTAAATTTAACTGGTTGAGAATTTTAGATGAATGAAAAATACAGACATTCAGTTTAACCAGCATATCTTAAAAAATAATAGGGTGATAGGGACGAGAGAGAGAGAGAGAGTGAGTGAGAGAGAGAGAGAGAGAGAGAGAGAGAGAGAGAGAGAGAGAGAGAGAGAGAGAGAGAGAGAGCAATCCGTCCTCTGCAAATGACCCAAAATGCAGCTGCCCGGCTTGTTTTCAACCTGCCAAAGTTCTCCACCCCAACACCCCCCCCCCCCCCAACACCCGATGCGATCCCTCCCCTGGCTTCCGGTAGCTGCACGCATCCGATTCAAAACACTGATGCTGGCCTACAAAGCCGAAAATGGACCAGCTCCCTCTTACCTCAAAGCCCTCATCACTCCTCGCACTGCACCCCGTAACCTCCGATCTACCAGCACTGCTCGACTGGTTCCACCATCTCTCAGGGTAAGAGGCAAGTATACTACAAGACTCTTCTCTGTTCTGGCACCAAGGTGGTGGAACGAACTTCCCCTAGAGGTCCGGACAGCTGAGTCACTGGCTATTTTCAAGCGGCGGTTGAAGACCTACTTGTTCAGGAAACACTTCAACTAGCACTTCTTTCCTTATCTTTTGCATTTATTAAAAAAAAAAACCTTTGACACTTTTTCATTGTAACTTTGACCAAATGTTTTAAACTCATGGTATCTTAAGTATGTAACCTAGTGAGCAGCATTAATGTATTCAATGTTAGAGATCTAAGCACTTATGTACGTCGCTCTGGATAAGGGCGTCTGTCACATGCTGTAAATGTAAATGTAAATGTAGAGAGAGAGAGAGAGAGAGAGAGAGAGAGAGAGAGAGAGAGAGAGAGAGAGAGAGAGAGAGAGAGAGAGAGAGAGAGAGTTCAGAGTTAAAGATAAGCGAGAGCACCTGAATCATTAGAAAATCTCTCAGCCTATCTTCAGGAGCATTAAATCAGACACCCTTACGTGACTGATCATGCACCAGCGCAGCCAATTAAGAACATTTTCCTGTATTTCACAGATCTGCTATGATTTTACTGTCAGGAATAAATGTAATGTTTGCTAAATGATGGCCATCTGGGGTTAAATTTGAGCCCGAGGCACGATGTCGGCTCTCGGCGGTGTGAGGAGGTTTGAGCGGCGCGCCGGTCAACATGATCTCAGGTCTCGGATCTCAGGTGTGATGTTGTCTGAGATTTAACCAAACACAGACGAGCGAACGGTTTTAGATTGCGATCACACAGCGCAAATATGCAGCGGGAAGGAATAAACATGATGGACTGGAAGAAAATGCTGCAGTACGTAGACATTACGGCTCGTTAAAACCGCTCGCACACTTTGCCAGTGCATTCATCTTCTTTGCAGAGAGCTTAGACGGTAATTCAGCGCTTCAGGCTGGAGCACGGGCCGTTATTTACTCAAGCCGTTTTCCATTTTTCACTTACATATGTTTTTCTATCCCTCCTTCTTTTCCTCGTTTTTTTTTTATTTAATATTTAAAATGGGATATTTGTCGACAACTCAATTACGCGTGAATAATTAAACAGATCGAAGACATGCACGCTCGTTCAGCCTCGCTGCTTCCGTTGTTTTTGTTTTGTCTTTTTGTTTTTTTTATTTCTACCCTGCCGAGTTAATTAGGGGTTTGTAATCAAAATGGTGCAATTATTCTTCAATAATGGAGGATGAATGTAACTACCAATTGTCACGTCAACCCTAATTTTGACCCTTAAGCCCTTGTAAACACTGCATACTTATTTTTTGACACCCCTCGCTTCCCACTTCCATTTAATCACATAATTACACTATTACATCACTTGCATTTACCACAGAGCTTAGGAGTTCTCTCGTTTTCATTTTGGGGATGAATTTTACAATAGAGGTACTATGTTTTCACCCTATATAATGTTGGGGGGAGGGCGGGGGGCTACAATAATGTGCATGTGAGTGTGTGTGTGTGTGGGGGGGGGGGTGTTGTAAACTTTTGCATTCAGCTGTATTTTCACCGCTAGCGCAGCTTCATGTAATGGCCTACTGCTCTACCTGCTATCTCCTTGGCAGGAAAGTGTTAATTTGTTTTTTCAGTAAAAACAGCAAAGACTAAGTACAGTATAGTGTAGCTGCCAATGATGCGTTTCTATAGCAACAGCTAATTCTTTTTAACCAAGTGTTGTGCATGGGGAAATCGTCAGAAAAGGTGAGTTTACATGTCCTGATTTTTAGCTTCATTTTTGGGTTGTTTTGTTTTCTCTTTTTTGTTTGTTTGTTTGTTTGTTTGGTCTACTTCTATGATTCTGTTTTGTCTATTGTTTGTTTGTTTGTTTGTTTGTTTGGTCTACTTCTATCATTTTGTTTTGTCTTCTTAATTTCAAAAGACAGAGATAAACAAAGCAAGTGACGAAACAAGCAACTGTTTCTAGCTGCTATAATATGAGCAAGAACAATTGCTCACTTGTATAATGGACGTTCCAGGCTAGAGAAATTTAGCTATAAATGGATTTTAAAAAAAAAACATTAATCGAGTGATTTATTTTTAGTAGGTTTATCTAACACATGGGTGCAGGGGTCTGTCACAGAAGACTCGGGGCATGAGGGTCACAGCATGTGGGGTGTCCACACATCACAGGGCACAATCTCTCTCACTCACACACACACACACACACACACACACACACACACACACACACACACACACTATAGACAGTTTAAAACAAAAAACATATGTCTATAGACTGATAGAAGAGTCCATAGACCCCTGAGGAAACCCCTGAAACACAGCAAGAACATTCAAACTCCATACACACATAATGAGGTATAAATCAAACCCCCAACCCCATAAGTACAAGGCATTACTATTAACCACTACCACTAACCACCACCATGTCTAGTGCACATCCATATTCATCAACTCCATTCATCACACTACAGTTTCCTATAACAACACAACCGCACGTGTTTTATTCCTAACATACTGTAGCTGTATAACACTGAACAAACGTACCAATCATCTGCAATCTTACGCCCTTAGTGCCGAAATCTAGGTGTAGAAATTTTCATCATGCTGTGGAAATTCCTCCTGCAGTTACATAACCAATAAAGCGACGATCGTGCTGTCAGTGTTATGGCTGTAATAATCTCACCATCACACGCTTATGCTCTCAATAACGCCTGTTTATTCTGAAAGGTCAAGCGCCCCATCGCGTGCAATTCGCTCTCTCATGGATGATTGAAGCTTAGTGCAGCGCTGTCACCTCACACGTGTTGAGTCTGTAATCAAGATCTAGAGGAGCACATTGTAAACGTGCGTAAATCATTAGACTTGGCGAAAAGAGCCCTGTTTACGGCCAAGACAATCATCCTGACAGGCAGCAGGATTCAAACCGGTCACAATAATCACCTGGGACTTACATACTGATGTATGAGCACAGTTAGGGTTGGGGTTGGTTTAACGGTTCAGTGAAAATAAATAGAAATACAAAAATGACGCTTGTGACCTTGGGTAGTTCTACCAGTTTACACCGCAGTACTGAATTCTCCATTCTGATTGGTCAGAGGTTGTTTTAGGTTTATGGTAAAGGAATTAACCCTTGTATGGTGTTGGGGTCATATTCATTCATTCATTCATTCATTTTCTACCGCTTATCCGATCTTTTTGGGTCACGGGGAGCCTGTGCCTATCTCAGGCGTCATCGGTCATCGAGGCAGGATACACCCTGGACGGAGTGCCAACCCATCGCGGGGCACACACACACTCTCATTCACTCACACACACACACACACACAATACGGACAATTTTCCAGAGATGCCAATCAACCTACCATGCATGTCTTTGGACCGGGGGAGGAAAGTGGAGTACCCGGAGGAAACCCCCGAGGCACGGGGAGAACATGCAAACTCCACACACAAGGCGGAGGCGGGAATCGAACCCCCAACCCTGGAGGTGTGAGACAAACGTGCTAACCGCTAAGCCACCTTGCCCCCCGAGGTCATATTCATAAACATCAATAGTTTTGAAAAACTTTGCTTCCTTGTAAATCTGTTAATTTTTTCCTCACTCATAACTTGATTAAATTTGATTTTCTTTTTTATTATTATTACATCTTATTAAATAACAAAAAAAAAAAACGAGTAGCACTTTAAATGAAAAAATGTGATGTAATAAAGTTAAAGGGCAAATATTAACCATATATGCTGTTTATATCGCTTGTAATTGGGATGAAGTAAACATCTGTAGAGTATTTTAACATACGTAAAATTTTTGGTTGCGTTCAATTAAAAACCCCAAAATGCAGCGGGTCAAACTGACCCACGAACACCGGCTGAGTAACAAAAATACGAACGACGTAACAAGGGTTAACATATCGTATAGAATCAGATTTAACGAACGGTTGATGAGGAAACGTTTACAAAACGTTCATGATATGAAGAAGCCTCCAGTGTCATTTTTGACTCAACATCAAAGATAAAAACAAGAAGCAACCAATGTCCAGAGCTGGAAAATCGTACACAATAAAAGGAAGCGAGTTGCATCAAAGATGATATTAAATGTAACTCTAAATGAATACAAATTGTTTTAGTGAAAATAAGACGCCTTTTTGGTGAAAGGAAAGTCTCCATGTTGGTGACATTAACGCGTCGATTATTTATCCTATAATGGCACACACCCAGCACGATGTGATGGAACGTACGAGTGTAAAAAAAATCAGGCTACAGTAACTGATACCGCAGAGTGCTGGCAACCCGGAAATGAGCGACCGTTATATCTCTGCTTGATGAGTCGCTGATTATCACGGCACAGCAACGCTCACCGACACAGCAGCCCCATGCCGCCATCTGAGCTGATGACAAAAATAAAGCCTGCACGTTTACCCCATAATGTCTATGACACTGCTCATTTAACACAATTAGCATGGTGTGTTCAGCCATGTTAGGGCGAATTGGAAAATAAGTTTTTCCTCACAGAGAAGTTTTTGTGTGAAAGAATTCGTTTCGAAGGGGGGTCGGGGGTCGGGGAGTGGTTTGCAATCGTTAGACAGAGCCGGCGGCAAAAGCAAAAAAATTTAAAAAAAAAGCCGCCAATCGATAAAATCAAATCTCATGAAAAGTTATTTCTTCACTTTCCTCCAGTTAACCGCAGCCCAGATTTCTGAGAAAGAGTCTGGCTTATTACAGATGGATCAGGAAATGATACTGAAAATGATTTCAAAATCATCTCTGCCACTGCTTTAACCCACGTCTTAACATCAGCGGGTGTGGATCTTCTTCCATTTCCATTTGTAAAGACAAGGTGTTGAGGTTGAGGTTGAACGTTGGAGTGAAAGAATTCGAGTGTCCTGACTCTGACTCAACCCCACTGAACACCTTCAGGATGAACTGGAACTGGAGTCTCCTCAACATCCTGACATCAGAATCTGATCTCACTGATGCTCTTGTAGCTGAATGAACACTAATCCCCACAACCACAATCCAGCATCTAGTGAAAAGCCTGGACCTGGAAGCCAGACCTGTAGCTGAACCCTACAAAACATCGCCTGGTGCTCGAGACTTCCATCAATATCCACATTGCTGCTGTTGAGTAAATAACACGTTCCTCGTCGTCCTGCAGGTTCCTCTGGTGTTCACGTTATTCTTATACCATCTCTTCATGCATCACTTCTCATTCTCTTTCTCACTGTTCCTTCATCACAGAGTAGGAACAAAGTTCACTTCCTCTTGAAGCCCTTCAGACACAAACAAAGACAAAACACAAAGCTAAAGACCTCCAGAGCTACTAACATGGCAAGAAAAAATGATTTATGCATGCAAACGTATGTCATCGGGGGAGATTTCTGCTTTAACTTACATCACACAGCCCTATGACACCAAACAGCCTTGTGACATCAAACAGCCTTGTGACATCAAACAGCCTTGTGACATCAAACAGCCTTGTGACATCAAATAGCCTTGTGACATCAAATAGCCTTGTGACATCAAACAGTCTTGTGACATCAAACAGCCTTGTGATATCAAACAGCCTTGTGAAATCAAACAGCCTTGTGACATCACACAGCCCTGTGACATCACACAGCCCTGTGACACCAAACAGCCTTGTGACATCAAACAGCCTTGTGACATCAAACAGCCTTGTGACATCAAACAGCCTTGTGACATCAAACAACCTTATGATATCAAAGTCTTGTGACATTGATGTCAATGTCACAAGACTTTGATATCAAAGTCTTGTGACATCAACATCAAACAGACTTGTGACATTGACATCAAACAGTCTTGTGACATCAAACAGTCTTGTGCCATCACACAGCCTTGTGACATCAAACAGTCTTGTGACATCACACAGCCTTGTGACATCAAACAGCCTTGTGACATCAAACAACCTTGTGACATCAAATAGCCTTGTGACATCAAACAGCCTTGTGACATCAAACAGCCTTGTGACATCAAACAACCTTGTGACATCAAACAGCCTTGTGACATCACACAGCCTTGTGACATCACACAGCCTTGTGACATCACACAGCCTTGTGACATCACACAGCCTTGTGACATCAAACAGCCTTGTGACATCAAACAGCCTTGTGACATCACACAGCCTTGTGACATCACACAGCCTTGTGACATCACACAGCCTTGTGACATCAAACAGCCTTGTGACATCACACAGCCTTGTGACATCACACAGCCTTGTGACATCAAACAGTCTTGTGACATCACACAGCCATTTCCTGAGCTCCCATCAGCTTACATGTCTGAGAGTAACACATGGATAAATCCTTCTAAGTCCTTCAGCAGTGACGACTGATGCAGGTGCAGCCTGATAATTTCTGATTTACTTCTGTTACAAAAAAAATATAGAAAAAAAATCTTTTTGGTCCACCTTACAAATCCCTTCAATTAGTAAGTTGTTGCCATAGAAACGATAACGTGTTTATTATACACACCTGTGGTAGATAAAGAATTGACACTTTTTATGACTCGGACTTTTATCTTTTCTCACTTTGATCTCATTTAATAAAGAATCATTTGTCTCTACACGAGAATGCTCCGCTTCACTCTTCACACTCTTCACAGAGATCGGCTTTCCGTCCGCATTAACACGCCTCGTCCGTCTGTTTCAACATATTCATATGGTGCATACAACATTTTGAGGTCAATCGCTTCTAAATTGAAAGTTGGCATGGGGAACGTACAATTTAGACAAAGTACGGTGACAGATGTTGCTTAGCTCGGAATTAATACGTGGTTTATTAGAACTTCAGCTGAATTTCAATGCAAAAGTTAATGAATGGTGTTATTTACTTTGGCGACAGAGAAAGCCCACGCAGTCTGTGCTTTGCCTTTCATGTAATTGTGATATGACTATGATAAAGTGCACTGTACTTGTATGAGCATCAATTATAATTTCATTTACTTTGGTTTTACACTTTAGATCGTGCCATACATGCAGCCTGCTCAGACAAGGGTGTTAATTACAGTTTGTAGATTAGAATTGACACCCTAAGATGGATTTCTCTGAGTGTTACAGTGTTTATTAGGTGAACTGTTCAATAGTGGAACAATGTGTTTGGTAAGACAGGGGGAACTGCACCGTTCTAGCACCACGGTGATGATAGAATGATCAATTCTGATTGGTTAGAAGTATGTGTGTGTGTGTGGGGGGGGTGATTTGATTCATGATATTGGATTTCTGATTCGATTAAAAAAACTGGCTTGATGATTCGATTCGATTCACAATAACAGCTTGTTGATTTGATTCGATTCACAATACCGGCTTGTTAATTTGATTCAATTTAATTGTCATAATATTATGATAATGACAGAAAAGACTGATTAGAGACTCTGAAAAGACTATGATTTTTTAATCATAACAATGACACAAATATTTTTTTTTCCATATAAAACTACATAAATCAAAAATTGCTACAAACAGATTATTAATTTTCTAAACAAAATGTGCTACAGGTTTACCATCTCTTTAAATAAACATATTATATATATACAATACAGATTATGTTATAAAGAAATTATTATTTAATTTCTCTGTTCTGAAGATTTTCTTCCCATGATGGAAAAATGTTACCTTTGATACTGACACTGGAGACTCCTTCTATATCCATAAATGTTTAATGAAAGTCTTTATAGAAAACACTGCATCAGTGATTACATCAGTATAAAAGTCTTTATAGACAACATTGCATCACTGACTACATCAGTATATATATATATATATATATATATATATATATATATATATATATATATATATATATATATATATATATATAAGAAAATCTTCAGAACAGAGAAATTAAATAACATAATTTCTTTATAACATAATCTGTTGTTGTGAGAGAGAGAGAGAGAGAGAGAGAGAGAGAGAGAGAGAGAGAGAGAGAGAGAGAGAGAGAGAGAGAGAGAGAGAGGTTAATGTTTAGCACCTAGCACAGTGCTTCTCAAAGCATTTATGAAGGGAAGGACCAGGGGTCCATGGAATTTAAAAGCACTCAACAGCAAAATCCACCATTATGAATATTTTTATGTTTTTAATTGAGTTATTAAAATTTGACTCATCACTTGAAGCCTACAAACCTTGAACCTGATGAATTCTCTGGGTGGAAATTTCAGGTAAAAAAATTTGGGGGCCTAAATAAAAAGCCAAAATATTACAGCTTGTTTTAAATGAATAATTGAATTATGTTCAAAGGGGCTTGCAAAATTTGTCTGTCTAGAAAACTCCTAAAAACCCGTTCCACAAGATTCAATAAGACGATAAATGGATAGCAGCTGACTTCATAATAAAATAAAATTTGTAGGAAAACTGTTGTGGTGTAAGAGGAATAAAACACATCAACTCGTGAGGTTATTGGCCTGTAATCATCTTCGGAGTCGCAAAAAACGTCACACCGTGCTGTCATTGATTACTGTTCTGTTCAGACAGATCTATTACTTTTTCAGCCATCGAGTACTTTATGACAAAGAGCAAGGTCAAAAGATGTAGATACAAATGTCCATATAGAAATCGATCAATCAATCAATCTCCTGCCCTTACACAAGATACACAAATATTTTGTTTTCCAATTTTCTGAATTTCATAGAATTCCCATGTGATCAGTATAAAATGACTTCACACTCAACGCCACTTGGATGCTCTGAGCCTCTGAGACAGATCCTGGTTATAAAGAAATCCAGCAGAGGATTCACTTTAAAATGAGTTCATGGGCCGTGTTTCCAAAGTGACAGGAAGAAATGACTAGAATAATCATAGAGGAGAAAATCATGACCATGTGAATAATTAATGTGTCTGCACACTCATGTTTGCAAAGCTTGGCCTGATCTTAGAAGTCAGGTCCAAAGCCAGTCACACAGATTTATTGAGACTTCACCATGCAGAATGCCCAAGGTAAAGAAGAAGGTGCGCACCATGAATAATGAATCATATAACTCTAATCATGAGAAAGTATGGATCAGCTGCCAGGACACGACGATGCGCAAACACAGGGATCAAAGAAACTGATAGAAAAGGAAAAGATAGGAAAGACAGAGTGCTTCAATGGTTTGTCTTTTTTTTTAGCACTCAAACATGCCGTCTTTCACGCTCGTGTGTGGACTGCGCAGTCACGCAGACGCGTCTGCGCATGCGCGCGCAACAATTTCTTTCCTCATCCTCCATTCCCACTCAGCATCATCTATCATTATCAATACGACTCCAAAAACATCTGTCTTTTCTCATCTCTACGGCTTGAAAACTTTAAAACAGCACTCGTTGATGTTCAAGTTGTAGAGTTTTGGCTTTTATTATTTTTTGTCATTAGACTGCAAACTAAATTCTGTTTCCGTGCAAAACTTTTTAATCGGATCTTTTTTTTTTTTTTTTTTTTGCCAAACGTGTGAATGAGATTACACGTGAGCACTTTGGATAAAAATAAAGCCCAAGCATACGGAGTTGTTTATCAACCACAAGACCACCGGGGTCCCGAAAAGGACTGTTTATAAGCGCAATAAAGCCCAGCTGAGATTTGGATGAAATTGCTCAACACTGCAAAAAAACACTGCGCATCAGCCTCCAGCACGTCCACTAAGGTGTTAATGCATTATGCAGACAAGACTCCAGTGATGCACAAGATCACAGACACTAAACACAAAATTATAACTATGATAATGAATAAGCAATGCATTTATTTCCATATCATTTCCGCAATATGAATTGATTGCGCATATAATGATGCGTAATAACGCATAATAATATGTGACCATAGGTCGGTGCAAAATCAGCGCCTTTTCGGTGGCACCGTGGCCCGCTTACTTACCTTGCGCGCGTGTGCACATCAGAGAAAACACGACGTTCCAAATGACAAATCCGCCTTTGATCCTGGCAGCTTTGGCGCGAGAAGAGTCCGCGCGAGAAGAGCACCTGGCGCATCCTCCGTCGGAAAGGAGTACAAATCCACCGCGAGACTCTGTCATGTCGGAGCGTCTTGGCGAATAAAAAAACCGGCTCTGTTTCCCCCCCGCGCGCGAAGAGGCTGGTGCTGAGCGGTCGGGGAGCGGCGTTACGGCGTTACGGTGCGCGAGACGCGGGGACAGGACTCAACCATCTCGGCCGACGGGGGAACAGAGTGCAGTGCGCGCGCCTCCGGAGCTCCTCGGCACGAGCCGTCCACCCGACAGCATGTGGGTGCCGCTTTTTAATCAGCGCTCAAAACACACACTCACACACACACACACACACACACACACACACATACACACACACTCTCTCTCTCTCTCTCTCTCTCTCTCTCTCTCTCTCTCTCTCTCTCTCTCTCTCTCTCTTTCACACACACACACCTACACACATACACATCCAAAAAAAAAAAAAAATACAAATAAAAATAAAAAAAATGTTCCAAGGTCTGATCCACGCGCGCAGGTTCCTGGTACGTTTTAGAGCAGCTAGAGAAGACGTGTTACAGCAGAAAGTCGGAGCGCGCGAGCCTCGGTGCGTGTGATACGCATGCAACTTTTCCTAGCTGCGGATTTGTGGAGTCTGCTTAGAATGGAAATCGAGTTCTGATCTAAAAGCGTGCTGTGAAATGTGCGATTTAGGACGGAGTCTTCTGCCATCTATAGGTTATACAAGCAACTCAGACCTCTCTCTCTCTCTCTCTCTCTCTCTCTCTCTCTCTCTCTCTCTCTCTCTCTCTCTCTCACACACACACACACACACACACACACACACACACACACACACACACACACACACACACACACACAGCTATCTTAAAAACAAAAGATCTTTCAGAGGTTAATTGCCTCCTAAACGAACCTTCATCTTTAAACAGAACCTCAAACTGTTCTAATCTTAAAACACAATTATATGTTTCGGAGCCTCAGGAAAAAATATAACCAAAAATTCTTGAGTCGGGCTTGTTGATCTTAAAACAATCGTGTGACAAAACAATACTGTGACCAAACACAGCAGAGTGTCTGTATGTTTTGATTAAAGTCACAGTATGAGTGCTGTTCTGACACCTCTCTAATAGCCACCTATAGATGGATCGCATACAGTAGAATGACACCAAAAAGATGTCATGGGACATCTACAAAAACACCAGCAGCACTGGAGAAACATAAACCTAACATACTAATGGACAGGAAAATGAACCCGATTACCTCAAGCTCCGTTTGAAGAATGCTTGTGTTTATGCAAGTGTGTTTTTTCTCTACACGATGTAATTCTGTTTCATTGCAGCTCTACCATTAAAGGATCTTCAGTGTGTAATCTGACATGGAGAACACACATTATCACACATGCTATCGGTTAGAGAATTCTACAGTATAGCAATGTGTGAAAACAGTGTGAGAAAAACAACCACCTCAAAAGAAACTGTCTATAGCTGGCTTTATGGAGGAAAAAAATATATTCTAAAGATGTCTTCATTTTTTTTGTTTGTTTGTTTGTTTGTTTGTTTTTTAGCTCTTTAAATGTTCCACATAAAACCCTAAAAAAACGATGATAAATCAACACACATCCAAAGAATGCTTGAGTACAATTGTTTAATCTTCATCATTAATGTTTACTTTTCAAACTCTTATAAAAACAGAACACAAAAATCATTCAGCTTGTTCCATTAGACAAGCTTCTAGATAAAATCCATTGGAGTAGAGCTCCTTTAGAAAGCATCAAACCAGAGCAAAACCAGTATTCGAATAATCACCACTCAAGTAAGATTAGGACCAAAAGTCCTTCATCTTGTTTCAACACAACCGGTTCGGTCACAATAAACAAGATAGAACCATTAAGCTAAGCAAGAGAACCGACCCACGTCCACAAGAATCCATGCAGACCCTTGCTGAAGCTTTATGTTTAATGTGCAATGCTACTCCAGTTATATTAGCTGCCACAGTCACATTATCCTGACTAAAAATTCTCAAAACTTAAAAACCCTTGCCAGTCTATAGAAGCCCCCCCCCCCCCCCAAAAAAGGGATATAAACTATTTGAATAACCCCTTAAGAACTGCAAATTGCACAAAATGCACTATATTCTTAAGATACACTCAAGAAGAGCTCAGAAGAGTTCTTCAGTGTGTAACTTTGGGGAAACTGCGTAAGACTTTATGTAAAACCCTCCAACAGACGTTTCCAGAAAGGTTCCATTAGACAGCTAAGAACACTTACCTGAGATTAAAAGACCTTTTTTTATTTCCTACACTTGGTGCTTGAAAAGTTCCTATATTATTTTTTAAGGTACTAGTATCTCAAATTTAACATTTTCTATTTGCACTGAGACATACAGTATTCATTACAACTTACTTCCTCGAGTCAAGAAATCTGTATATTTTTGGTTTAAAAAAAGTTTCCTCTTGACCATTAAATGTATATATTTCTATCTATTTATGTCCCATATGCAGCAGGGAGCAATGCCACCAGCCAGCATGTCTAGTGTCCCCAGTTATCCCAGTTTCCTCAGGTTACCATCTTTTATGTTCACCCCATGTCCTTATGGGTGCCCTCCAAATTCTCACATTTAATACAATCTTCAAATAACATGGTAAAAGTAAGTTGAAAGCTCTAAGTTACCCCTAGGTGTGTATGATGCCTTGCAGTGAACTGATGTCCCATCCATGCGGTATTCCCGACTCCTGCCCAGTCTTCCTGGGATTAGCTCTTGATATAGTCCACTATTCCTGTAGACGGATGAACGAAAATATGTTACAATATTACAGGTCTGAAATGATTCATGACAGCTTTAAGGATTAAAAGCTAGGATTCGATGCTAATAATCATGTAGGAAGTAGTGCATCGATTCAAGATGGATACTCAAACTCTCCCACAGTAGCTGCACCCAGAAGAAAGAATTAAAAGTACAGACATGTTGCCAAAGACATGTTCCTTCTGCAGTACATCTGAGAAATCTTGTACATATGTTATCATAATACGCTGATTTTTAAAAGCCTAATGAACTACTCAGTATGAGAGAGGGAATGTATGCAGGCCTCTTAAGAGCTGTCCATGGTGCTGAATTAATAAAGCCCAATCGTGTATGCTACAGTTATAGCAGGCTTTTTATATTCTAACACAAAGGAATGATAGAGCATTGGGGTTAAACTGGAAGTCGATGAAGCATTTAACATCTTCCTCAATAAATTAGACAAAGGCATAAATTAATGAAGATGACCAGACACATCCCCAATGCATTCCAACCTTAACAGTGGTTATAATTTGCTGATGTCTAAAAGATCTTTGTGCTAGATGTTCACTGAAGATCCACATTAAATCCAAGCTCTATGTTTTTCAAGCTATTAAGAATATCAATAAGTGTTTGACAGCCATCACACAAAATGTTATATTGTGTTAAATGACACAAGATTTCTTAGAAATTTCTTTCTCAGAGAGACCAGGCAGCTAATTGGATAATTAGTGGCTTATAAAAGATGCATAGAAGCTAACCGAAATACTAAGAAGATATTTACTGAAACCAGCTCATTGCTTTTTAGCTAGTTTTTTACTATTAAAACTGGGTTACATGCTCAGTTCCCCAGTCAAAGAGGATCTGATAATAATAATAATAATAATAATAATAATAATAATAATAATAATAATAATAATAATAATAATAATAATAATAAAAACTTCTGGTTGATTACATGCAAAAGAAAACTCGATACAGTACAATTTTATATAAAAAAAAGAAAGTTCATGGGAGTTCTATATAGAACCCAAGGGTTCTTTAATTAGCTCCAAAGAACCCTATATCCCAAAATGGTTCTATAGCGACTACAAAAATACTTTTTGGTCTAAAGAGTTCTTTGCTTTCTGCATGTATTGAAATTATTCTACTATTTTTTGTAATCGTCTTTTATGTTGTTTGTCTACATCATTCCATAAAGTCATATAAAATATACGAAGATTTAATGCTATTATATATTATAACAAGACATTACTCAATATCAAAGTTCTACTGTATGTAGAACCTTTTCACAAGCTACAAAAATCCTGAAGAGGTCTTTTTATGAAAAGCTTAAAAAGGCTTTTAGAGAGAACCTCCTTGGGGTTACAAACCCCAATAATAAATAAATAATCCCTTTAAGGTTATATACAACCCTTTAAGGTTCTACATAGAACTGTTTCTTCTAAGAGTGTAGAAAAGTCCAGTTTTGTTTTGTTAGTATTGTCCTAGTTTTGCCAACTTTAAGGAAAAAAACAATGAATTTAATACAGTTGGATTACTCGGGCTTTATAATGCCTATTATCTGTAAGTACCTCATTTAACAGTTAGTAAATTTAACAATGCTTAATAGCACTGGGATCAGAAAGCTGTTGGGGTGATAGTTAATCCTGTATTCATAGTTTCAGTATATTCCACTCATCTCCTTTCTTGGAGAGTCCATACTGGTGAAACTATATTACCTCTATTTGCTTCGTTGAAGTTTTTATCCCCGTAAATAGCTCCTTGTCTGAGAAATGGAAAAAAAAATAAATCCCTGGAGTGACAAGAAGCAGGTCAATAGCACAACTGCATTCACAACGAGTGAGGGACAATATGTGGCTCAGTCTAGCTGTTAGAAGGTAATAACCAGATTAGAAATCAAAATCAGGTCACCAGTATGTAAGCATTGAACTCAAACCATTAGGACCACTTTCAGAGATCATGGCGATAATGAATAGAGAAAATATTTATCTAAATCTTGGAGAAAAAAAAAACCTCAAGTGGAAATTCAGGCATGCGTTCAAAAATCACATACATGTAAAATAATACAGAAATGGGTAAATATATTTACGGCATTTAGCAGACACCCTTATCCAGAGTGACTTACAACTGAGGGTTAAGGGCCTTGCTTAGGGGCCCAGCAGTGGCAGCTTGGTCGACCTGGGGTTCAAACCCATGACCTTCCGATTAGTAGCCCAACACCTTAACCACTGAGCTACCACACACACTCCATTTCATTCCAATTCATGGTCCTGGACTTTTACAGGGTCATGAGCCATTTGGTACTAGGCTGTAGATGTGGATATTCAGCTTTACAACATATCGTCGCTGTTGGCCGGAAACCTCCTATGTCCAAATTTCGTCAGTTTCATATTTTTTCACATATCGATGCTATCGGTCAATGCCATCGGTCCATCGGTCACTTCAACTGTCTGAGAAATCTCAGACTGTAACTCCACCTCTTCTTCACTCCGCTGTATGTATTGCATCACTTATGGCTCTTAAACCTTTAAAATAGAGTTTTAGGAAGATGTGTATAACTACAGTCATTAGCTTTGGTTAACTACTGAAGCCTTGTCTCTTGTCAAAAGGCTCGACGTGACCGCAGACTTTATTGAACACCGCCGGCAGCAGCGACGTCTGTGTCCGTACCGTTCTTAACGATGACGGTATAATCTCATATCTTCCTGCTCCCGAGTCATAAAGCTTGTATCTCCGATAAAACGTGACTTTGGGAAAATGTTGTGTTAATGTTGGTACGCAACAGTATATGATAGCGATATAAGGTGGAATAACAACTTTAACGATACGATGTGTAATGACAAAAAAATACGGCGTTTTTTTAATTTCCTTAAAAAATAATGGTTTTGGAGATACGAGGATTCCGCCCGACAGCGACGATATGTGGATATCTCCACTTCCACACACATGGGCTGTATCTGTATAACTGTGTGTCGTATAGACATACAGAGAGGTATGTATTATAACAATAGACACGCTCTGGTCAACGCATGTATGGTTCTTATAATCACCCTAACAGATTGTGAACAAAAAGCATTATAAGACATTTAGTAGCTGGTGTGTGGTTGATGGGCATCAAGGTCTTTTATACAGTAACTACCAAACTGCCAGGCTTATTTTCAGCTCCATTTTCACATCGTCGAAAGGAAACCGCCGGAAATAATGGTGATTTTTGAAGAAGGATTTTTTCCTGTCCACTTTTCTAGCAATTTAGCCATTCTTTAACGCCATATTATTAACACACAGTTATCAGTAAAATAGTGACAGCAAATCCTGAGCACTAGATTTGGTGTACCGCCAAACGTACGATCCAAAAGTAACCGTGCGCCAAAGTTAGCCTCGAATTCTAGGTTTTATTAAAGCATAAATAATGAGTCACAGATGTAAGCAATCAGTTTATATCAAGCAACAAAATCTCCTTCTGCTGGATACCAGAGAATGTAGTGTCCAGATTCCTCCCATAAATAGTTTGTCATTTAACAGGTGCTGGTTGACACATAACAAATGCTATCTTTCTACTACATCAGTAAATAGGTAACGGATTTTAATGTACAATATGGTGCTAAGCTAATCTAAGCTAATTGTGTTGTTTACATGAAATCGATCTAATACTTCATCTAAAATATCTTGTATCATAAATATCTAATACGACCTTCAGTTTTATGGGAAATGAACATATGAACATATGCTTTAGTTGCAGCTCCACAGAAATAAAGTTGCAGCTCAGCCAAACAATTTTTTTTTTTTTGCTTGTGTGTGTGTGTGTGTGTGTGTGTGTGTGTGTGTGTGTGTGTGTGTGTGTGTGTGTGTGTGTGTGTGTGTGTGTGTAAGGAAAGAAATTGGCAAGAAATGGCAACGTTTTCTATCAGGCTATTTTTTTTTTCTTTTTAAATCGTGGACAAATTTCAATTTACTTTGTAAGCTACGGAGGGATTAAGAAGTGTTAGTAAAGCCAACTATAAGGCTAATCCCTAGAAACTGTATAGCTAGTGCACAGGCACTTGGAACTGGGCTGAGATCTTAGCACGGTCTGTTGCAACCCTATTTTATAATATAGCCAGGAATGATGTAGTGCTGGGTTTCCGTGACAAATTGGCCCACTGTTCCTCGAGACCTCCTCGAGGCATTGTCAGAATTATTGATATGAATCCGTTGATCATTGAAGTAGATTATGTAAGCATTAGTTGGCAGGTTGCGAAGGATTTTTAATGTTGCCAGGGCTACAGGGGACCGAGAGTATCCTCCGATATTTGTTGCGAAATGATCTCAGAATCGGAACATCGTGTACACACAGAATCTCCTTCTATCTAACAAGTGTCATCTATCGGTCAGCATCGAACGGTCCCTTTTAACTGTACACGGTTTCTACGTATGACACCGTCTGTTTCTTAACCACTAGCCACCACCATGTAAAAGAGTGTTTTATGCAGCAATCTGCCTTGATGCAAACTTTCTGTTCTTCTGCTTGGCTGCCTTCTCTTGCCTGCTCTCGCTGATACTGCTCTTCCTCTGGCACCGTCGTTACGTTTTCTGTTACGCTGACTGCCAGGGCTGCTCCTGTTCTGCTATCTGCTGATTCACAAACAGCCTCTTCTGAGTCACTTAATGCAGTATGGGATTCAGCCGTTTCCTGCCGTCGTACTAGAATGACCTGTGTGTGGACGGAAGTCTTTGCATCAAATCCAAGGACCCGATCCCAGGATCCACTCACCTCAGATGCCTGGCTTACTGAGACACTGCTCTGTACTTGCTCTACACAGTTTTAGTAAGGCAGATTGCACACCTCTCACACATGGGTGCCATCTGGTTGGTTACTATCTTCAGTTTCATGGTTACAAGCCACCAGTTGCAGGGGAGAGACATCTATGTAAACAGGCTGATGCTTTGAATAGGTTATATGACCACTGAGCTTGTAATACACTTGCAGCTGATATAGCCGGATGGACCGTCCCGTTCCTGCCATCCCTAAGGCTAGCTACTGGTGGAACGGTGTCACCTTGTTTTCATCAGCCCGTAGGAGTTTAACGGCATCTGTGATTTTCGATGTTTAATGGCATCGGTTTGTGAAGCTGACAGTTATGACATCAATATGGTTTAACGCCAAGGACTGTGGCATTACAGAAACATTATCATGCAGGAATGGAATTAATCCAGATGAAAATAAACAAACTGCCTGCCAGAGAAGGAGACTGAGAGACTCGATACACCACTTGTTCATACTATTATATTCAAAAGCATAAGTATATCTCTTTTACATTTTCCGCAGATAAAGGCTGTGCCCAGGCTCATTACCGAGCTGCCAGCTTTGCTTCCGCAAGACAGGACAGGGAGCACCTCTAGCATGACAACCGTACAACACAACACAAGAATTCCAAGGATACACACAACCTACACTTCATTCCTTTCCCTTTACCTCCTCACCCCGAACAACCGCTGCAGGGCTCAACTTGTCTTCTGTGGTCAAATTGTTTTTGCTGACATTAAACCCTTAGACTTACACACCACAGATAACTAGTGTCTGGTGTGTCCACATATCTCTCTTTATATTTAGCTTGGATTAGTGAAAAATATTGACAAGTATCCCTTAAACCAAAAGCTTGACCCAAGACATTTCTGCACTCAGACCTGGATCTGGCATGGATCCTTATTACTTCCCAGAGGCTGAATGATTTTGGTGGCCTCATTTAACGGTCCACTCAGAGATCAGGGCTGAATGAAAACGGTACAGTGTGCTGGGTTGAACAGACCACAAAATTAAAAATAGTAACTCGCTGTAGTATAGTATCTGGTCTATATAATCTGTCTCAAGTGTCCTGTGATGGGTAAAAGTCATAACCGTGAACAACTACTGTATCGACACCAGTATTATCAGAGGTTCCTTCCTAACTTTTTGTCTAGCACCTCAGTTTATAGTACAAGACCTGATGGTGGCAGTGCATTTTATCATCCTGTGTTTGATTTAAGAAAATTAAAAACTAAATTTACAAGAAACGTATTCCCTGACCTGAAATCCAAGTAGTCATCGACCTGGACCTTTGTCCTGCAGACAAATGTATCTGGACTTGCTTTTGGTAGATAGGTGGTGAAGAACAGATAGGTGGTAAAGAACATCCAGTGACATTCATTTGCTATGAGACCGGACATCCTACAGAGAGCATCAACATAAGATCAGCACTAAAAGCCCAGAAAAGCAACGAAAAGCCCAGAAAAGCAACGAAAAGCCCAGAAAAGCCCCGGTGGTAGTGATGGTCTCGAGTGTGCACGACTGGATGCATCAAGTCTTTAGATGGTAGATCAATCATTCATTCATTCATTCATTCATTTTCTACCGCTTATCCGAACTTCTTGGGTCACGGGGAGCCTGTGTCTATCTCAGGTGTCATCGGGCATCGAGGCAGGATACACCCTGGACGGAGTGCCAACCCATCACAGGGCACACACACACTCTCATTCACTCACACACTCACACACTACGGACAATTTTCCAGCGATGCCAATCAACCTACCATGCATGTCTTTGGACCGGGGAGGAAACCGGAGTACCCGGAGGAAACCCCCGAGGCACGGGGAGAACATGCAAACTCCACACACACAAGGCAGAGGCAGGAATCGAACCCCCAACCCTGGAGGTGTGAGGCGAACGTGCTAACCGCTAAGCCACCATGCCGGTAGATCAATCAGAGGAGAATAAAAGTGAACAAAAGAACATCAGAGGAGAAGACAGAGTATTGCAATACACTGTTTAAAGTTCCATGCACTTGGGGCTGCCAATTAGGCCATGACCAGAAATAGCAATAAAACCATCACTGGTAGATTAGAAGCTACCATACCACTATGTTGTTGGAAGCCCAGGAGAATATAATTGCCCTCGCGTTCTGGGTTCTAAGGTCTTTCTCTATATAAATCCATAGCCATAGCACATACGGTATACTATATAAAGATTACCCTTTGACATTATGTAAGTAGCAATTTGAATAACATGTTGGCTAGCTTCATGTATCTTCTAGAACGTTCACGATAAATGCCGTCCTGCCTTCTGTGTAACTTTTTATGACAGGGACTAAAAATGGTATAAAAATCCCAATGCATTCCCGTCACAGTTCCACCTAGGAAGATTATCCTGTAGCTGACTGCTGAGCCACCGACTGGCCATGCGCTACACTCCTGCCTAAGAACACAAGCAGCACCTCAAGCAGTCACAATGACTCAGTCTGAGAAGATGCATAAAAACCCCTCTGGGGCTCAACTGTCTACTGTGGTCAGAGTGTTTTGTATTCATGTTAAGCCCTTGGGCCCTGAACGCATCATACTTTTAAGAAAAAAAGCAGGTTCTGGCAGTACAGATATTCTAAAGGTATTTGAGGTTGAGGGAAAAAATACAAAAATAACAGTCACTGCATGCTCAATGATATATGGGTACCAGAAGAAACATATTTTTTTGTCTTTTACTGAATAGATATCTAGCAATACAATTAATCATTTCATAAAGAGGACACATATTTATAATAAACGATGAATATATAGTAAGCTATAATATCGATAGCCCAAATATCTCCATAATCAAACTTTCTATATATAAAACAACAAAACCTCCTCTATTAGGATCATTTTATTTAAATGGCCCCGTTACCCACTTCAGTAATGATTTAGTACACTTTAGTACACTCCCCTTGGTTGATGGCAAAGTAGGAATTCAATGTTTTTCAATGAGGCAGTGATGAAAAGTTCTGCTTCCGTCAGCACCGAAAGCTGCACATTGCAAACGAAGCTTTCTGTCAAAAAATTCTCAGATTTCCATCAGCCCATAGTGGTAGAGCAGATTGACAGATATTTTTTTTTAGGACTGCAATTTCGATCTAGAACATTTAGTTGTCTTATTTGTCAGATGCTTATGATGCACTTCCTCCACCCTGTCAGATGTTCAAAAAAAGTTTGCCCACGGAATTCTTTCCTGACATTAAAGTTTTTAGCGATCTTTTATAATGACACTAATTCTGACATGCTGTTAATGTTGTATTACTGCGTTAATGCTATAATCACCAGACTCTCCACGTCACTGTACTGCCTGGCAGCATGTAAATGCCTAGATCTGAATTTTATCCACAAACCCCAACCTTAAAGGTGCTTGGCTGATGCACAAGGTTTTGATTTGGTAATAAATCACCCCAACCTTGGCTCAGTGGAGATTTATTTGAAGGAAGAATGAATATGAGCAGATTTACTACACACTCTTGCATTTTGTAGTATAAGTATAAGGGGCATTAACTGTTAATAATAAAGCTAATAATCCACTTGTAGTCTAGTTCTTTTTATTGTTAATCTACTGTTTACACCCATATCATGATTAATTATACAAGCCATGCAAACAGACCGCTGTATGTCGAATAGAGTGATACTGATATACTTGTTGCTCTGCTTGTTATTTCATTTATTTGCATATTTGTCAGATTTGTATTTTATTTCTCTTAGGAAAAATAAATCGATATTAATTCTGTTAGAAATGTAATTGCTAAAATATGTAAAAAAATAAATAAATAAATAGAAATAAATCCTTCTTATTTTAGAGCTTGCTATTTGCCTGAAACAGGTTCAGCTTAAACGCTTGGCTCAAGGACACAGCATGCATACAGACCTTCATGGTCCTTTTCTCAAAAATCATAAACATTTTTTATCTCTCTCCAGCAGGCTGCTTTTCTTTCACACACACTTCCTCTCCCCTGATCGACCCAGCAGTCCTTGCTTATTTTCTTTTTCAGTGTTTCGATGTGTACCGCATGTCAGTCATGAACGTTATATCCGATATAAGCGAAGAGCCAGAAAGGGTTAAAGCTAACAAAAGCTGCTGTAATATTCATTTATGTACAGATATAAAAGCTGGCATTAGCCTAAATTGCCTCTGATTGCGAGATGTTTCAGGGCGAGTTAATATTGATTGCGAGTCTGATTGAATCCCCCTGTTGGAAATCCAGACGCCTACTACGCGCTGTTCGAACATCGGCAGGCAGGTGTCTGAATTTTGGGGTTTAATTAACAAATCTAAAACAAAGCCCAATTTGTATGCAGAAACTGCAGGTATTCCTCGGATGATGCGAAGGCAAACATTCTTCCGCTATTGCATAAAAAGGACACCGGTCTGTGAATAAAGTCTTATGGAAAGATCATATTTCTCTCCAAGGAATGTTCCACTCAACCCAATCAATCAGACAACTACTTCCATCCATGAATGCTTCCTTAAACAATGCTTCACATGGTGATTTATTAAAAACTGGTTTGATTTGTGTTTATAAAGCACTATTCGGACGGGATTGGTTCTACGTGGGGACGTGGAGTAATGCAACTTTACCTCAGGACGTCTGTAATATTAATTCGCCAATTCGCACGGGACAAGACATCTCAGTAAAACTAGCAGAAGTGGGAGGGGTAACTCGCTTTATGCACCACAGTAACCTCCTTGTCGTCATGTGCGTATGACGTCGCTTCCTGTTATCACGTGCGCAAACAGACAACATGGCGCCTCCATGCTTGAAAAACGCGCCACTTTTAAACAGGAAATGACGGATTTTTACCGTACATATTTACAGCAGGTCGATTCGGACGGGATCAGTATTACCTGAGGTAATTTTTCCGGACCTTTTTACAGAAGGTAAAAGTCGCCGTAATCTTTACTGACATTGTCCGTAATGATTACCGAGATGGCGCATTCGGACGGGATTAAAATCACAGAGAAGCTCTGGTAATAATTACTTTACCCCCACGTCCCCACATAGAACTAATCCCGTCCGAATAGTGCTTAAGTGTAGAGATTACCAAATCTAGTCTAAATGATGGCACCTTGCTTAATTTCAATGTATTTGTCTAGCACTTTTAACAACAGAAATGGTCAGGACTCAGGCCGGACTTTAGCCACTTTGGTGCATTTGTTTATGTTTTGTGTCACGTGTCTGCCCCGCCCTTGTCTCTTCCTCCCCGCCTCTGCACACCTGTTCCTCATGTGTCTAATCGTGATTAGTATTTAGTCGAGCCACGTTGCCTTAAACAGTGCGGAATCCTCTGTTGTCTTTTGTCGTCTTTGTCCTCTTTGGTGTTTTTTCTAGTTAATAAACCCTGTTTTCTTTTAACTATGCTGCATTTGGGTCTTTTTATCCCCGCGTTGATGACAGAAACTGTCTCAAAGCAGCTTTACAGAAATATATAAAATATATTTAATAAAAATTAAATTATTATTCATCTCTAACGTGTATCCTTAATGATCAGGCCAGAGGCAAAGATGGCAAGGAAAAGCTCCCTGAGATGATATGAAGAAGAAACCTTGAGATGAACCAGACTCAGTAGGAAACCTCCTGGTCATATAGGTGACACTAAGTAATGTAAATGTAAATAATGTCAACCAAATGGTCTACAACCATTTTTAGTCCATGGGAATTGTGTAAACAAGATCTCCCGAGGAACTAACAGGTCAGCATCACTTCTGAGTTCATTACAGACTTAGAAGAAGAAGTCTTCAGATGTTCACTGATGAAGACCTGAGCACAAACCTGACCAGAGCATCGGAAGTTCAGACACAGTGTGATATTCTAAAAGGGAATCTATTCACTGAAGAGCTCTATACCACCAAAATACAGTCAATATTCCGGAATCTATCTGTAAAAACTAGCCCTTTATAAAAGCTATAACTTTTATATATGTTTCTGTAAAGCTGATTGATGAAAATGTGCATTGTTAAAAGTGCTATACAAAATAAAATCGAATTGAATTCCTCTGTTCATTAAAATAGTATGGCAGTTTATTTTATTAAGATACACGATGACAGTATTTACTGAGTTTGAAAGCGACTGCGATCGGGATAATACACCTAATATGGGCATTTTAAAACAAGAAACATAAAATGACTTGAATTGTTCCTAGAATTCCGCTGTTATTCTGTCAGGTCTCGCCGATTTGTTGTCGGATGCGAACGTGATAAACAGCTCTTACTATTTTATCGGAAGAAATGACTTCGGAATTCATGATTGTTTTAGGTCGGTTGACACGTCTCAGAAATATGTAGGCTTCTCGCCTGAGGTGTGCGGATTGGAAGAGAAAGATCTAAAGGGATCTAGAGACTTTAATCTTTCGGCCCTCGGCATAGTGTTCTGAGTAGGGCTAGTTTTTTATTGATAGATTTCGGAATAGTGACCGTATTTTAGTGCTGTAGAGGTCGTCGGTGTACTGTATATGCGGTACATTTTTCCTTTTAGCCTGCTTCTCTTTGCGCTGCCTTTTAGCTTCCATTCTGTTTCCTGTCCTGTTTGTCCATGGTGTCCGTTGTATCACTTCTCACACATGCCCATGTCCATCCAAAGTATTCAGTTATACAACAAATATGTTTTTCTACGTTAATTGCTGCCATTGAAGAATGATGAAATCATCGTTCTTTTTTTTTTTTGACAAATCTCAATTTTTTGGTTGTAAGGGTACTTTTAAGGCCTTTGCCATTGTGACGTAGACCAGATTTGAACTTAAACGGTTTCGTTTATTACTACAGAATTTGGCAGACGCTCTTATCCAGTGCTTTATAGTTTACACGGTAAACATCCTTATGTATGTACATGTTAAATCAAGCCGAGTACAGTCTGTAACACTGATGTTAAGATATCCACCTTTGTTCTTGTACAGAGAGTCTTGAACATATAGAGAGCCTTGAAAGCCTGCTTTGCGTTTTAAAGGATAGTGGGTTAAATCAAGCTGTGATTCTGGCTTGAATCAAAAATCATCAGAAGGAAGTTTCTTTTAACTACATTTTCTCTCATCTTGGTAAGTTGCCAATTCCTGCCCTCTAGCTAGCTCAAGAACTACCAACCAGGGATGTTGAAGCCGGTTCATCTTTGCAATCTGCTGCTCATGCTACAGTACTTTCTGCATGCAGGGTTGAGAATCAAGAGAAAATTAGAACAATATTAGAACATCCCTTCCATACAGAGATGAATCATTCCTAGACTCCCACCCCTGAATGGCTGTGCATCATCAGGATTCATACATTTTTTCACTTGTGCAACTCAAGAGCCCAGTCAAAAGTCAGGTTTGCTCAAAGTGTTGAATTGGGTGTTCCCTGGACCTTTCTTTCCCTTTGTAGAATAGATTCAGCATTTTAAATCTGATGCTGGAGGCTACAAGATGCCAGTGGAGGGAATTGAGCAATGGGGTGAGATTGGGGGGAGATTAAAAACAGCTGGTTCATTTGCAGGGTTCCATTGGTGCACGAGGGAAGATCTGCCAGGGGCTACTCACAGTAGTCCAATCTGGAGATGACGAGACACTATACAAGTGGTCACCAAGTAGAAATTCCTCATCAAATTATTCAACAACCAATTGCAAAAGCTGTAAGGGGCGAGTTCTCCAGGGAGATGACGAGATCTTGAAACTAAGAGTCCTTCATTTCTCATCCAACACGATCAAGCTCTGTAATCATGAACGTAGTGTAGTGTAAATCCCTGGTGTCAAAACTGACCCAACCACCTAACCGTGCGGACGATTGGCACAATCCTTCGGTTTCCACTCCACCACAGATTTCCATCTCGTTTATATCTATCTACTCAATTGCTAGCTTTTTTCATGGGTGAAATGTTTTATACATCCAGAGCAGTAATACATCCGGTGATAAATTGCCACCGCTAGTGTTTAAATCGTCTCTAGTGTCCACTCTATGGTTAAACCAATCTCAAAAGTATACTGTTGTTTGCTCAACTGTGAATTATTGTGCAGATTTGAAATACTCTTGGGTATAAAAACCAGCTTTGAAATGGTTTTTTAAGCTCCCAGCGGCCTAGCGCGTTTTTCGACACCCGATATATCTGATTCAAAATCGAGACTTATCTGGTGCAGACTGACTCAATATTCTAACAGAGAAACATAAAATTGAGCAATGATTATTTAGTTTCAGCCAAAATAAAATTGACCTTCCTTAAAAATTCATCACACACACTTACCAGCCTCATAACAGCTTACAAATTTCAATATGTTCATGTTTCATAAAATTTTAGTGAGTCGGATTCAGTTATAGGAATTAGCATGAAAAAAAGGGCCTGTTTTTTGTCATACCTCTTTTTTCTATGGCTCATTTAATAATTTCATGGCATTTTAAATATAAAGCTATTATAATTAGTACCACGATAATAATGAGTAGTATAAGTAAGGAGTGTTTTTGTTCTGATTAAGCTTGGATAAACCATTAAACACCATAGCGTAGGAGCAGTAGAAGTAGCATCGGTGCTTTTCTACTACTAAAAGTAGCAGTAATACAGGTAGTAATACATGTGCTAGCTAAAATGTTAATATTGGTATATAGTAATATTGGTGGTGGTGATGGTAATAGTACTAGCGGTATGATTATAGCAGTAATAGTAACAGTAGTGGTGGTGGTAACAGTAGTAGTAGTAATATTAGTGGTGGTGGTGGTGGTAATAGTACTAGTCATAGTATTAGTACCAGTAGTGGTAAATGTGGCTGTAGTGATAGTAGTAGTAGTAATACCTGTAGTGGTGGTTGTAATAGCAGTATTAGTATTTGTGGTGGTGTTGGAGGTACAGTAATAGCAGTAGTAAATATGTGGTGGTGGTCTTGCTGTTTATAGTTGCACTATCAGTTGTGATGGTGGTAATAGATCAAATATCAGTGGTGGTTGTAGTGATAGTAGTAGTATACGTGGTGGTGGTTGTGGTGGTGGTGGTTATCGTAGTCGTGGAAGTCGTGGCCTAATGGTTAGAGAGCCTGATTCCTAAACCTAAGGTTTTGGGTTCGAGTCTCGGGCCGGCCATGACTGAGGTGCCCTTGAGCAAGGCACCGAACCCACGCCAACTGCTCCCCGGGTGCTGCAGCATACATGGTGTGTGTGTTCACTGCTGTGTGTGTTCGCACTTTGGATGGGTTAAACGCAAAGAACAACTTCTGAGTATGGGTCACCGTACTTAGCCGTACGTCACGTCACGTCACTTTCACTTATAGTAGGTGGTGTTGTATCATAGTTGTAGTATTGGCAGTAATCATAACAGTATTCTGGTGTACCACCCCAGAGACATTCTATGATCCTTTTTTATGATACTCCCTTTGAATCTCTTCCAATGGTTTAATCAGAATAGCAGAACAATCACACTTAGGCCCTGGGAGGCTTCAGTCTGTTCAGATACATTTTTCAATTAGACCACAGGTGCAAACTGCACTGCACGGTATGGCATTTTCCTGGCTAGCACATCTGCCTGGACAGATACGCTATATAATTAATTGGATGGGCTAATGCATGAAAAATGTTACAATGCTCCATCCACTGGCCTGTTTGACAGAAGTTGGGCCTTTGTTTGACGGGAGACTAAAAAGCCTGGCTCAGATTCTTCCTTTCTCTATTGATCTGATTTAAGGCGCTGAAAAAAAAAACTGGCAGGAAGTTTAATAGTAGAAAAATCCAAATTGATCCCCTTAAAAATGGTGGTTTTTTTTACTTTTCATCTAATAGCCAGCAAGGGATTTTTTTGATGTGATAAAGGACGTGGAGATATGCAGACAGTCCAAGGCTGTAACGTATTGAGCGTCGTTCGAAGGCTTCACCAACTGGGTGAATTAAATGGGCCAAGTCAAGTGTAATTATACAACAGTTGGTCTATTATCCTATTAGTAGACTAATCATTGCAGCTCTCTTGCCAGTCACAAGTTAGTACTTGTAGGCTTGGATTTATATTAAGAGGATGTCGTTCAGGGCTTTCAACTGATAGCATTTACACAAGTCAGACAAGACGCTAGTGCTCGTCACGATAGAATCGTTAAAGAAATCCAGAGCAAGTGTAAGTCATTGTCAATAAAGTGTATCATGACCGATTAGCTCATCCTATATGAACGTTCAAAGGACACGTTTATGATGTTTCCAAACGTCTCACTCATGTAAGATCCCCTTACACTTGTCATGTATGGTAAATTAGCATGCTGTGCTCATTCTCATGCATGGCTGTTCATCACATTCATCAAAAAGCCAATGCCGTTCTCAGAAAAAAAAAGAGTCGAGAACAGCCGGCTGTGAGTGAGCACTTGTTTAGCTATAATTGAAGTGGAGAGGTCTAACTCCTCAGACAATTGCACGGACCAGCGGTTCCCCAGTCCACGCACAGCGAGGAGCCAGCAAATTCAATGGCAGCAGCTAATTTTGAAATAGACGCAAATCATATTTCACTAGGAAAGCGATCTGATTATAAGCACTTGATAGAGATTGTTCTGCTCTGTTGGATAATTTGCCATGGTTCATTGAGCACCTGGCCAGAGCAAAAGGTCAGAGAACTTGGCACTAACATTCTTGGAATCATTTTCGGAGGCTTGTGAAAAATGACAAGCAAAGGAAATAAAAGAAAAAGAAATGGTATGACTTTATAGAGTGGGAGGAAAATGTTCATAGGGCTTAATTACATCACCAGAGTACAAAGGCAACTGGCATAACAGTCGTTAGCTGACGTGAGTCAAATTCAAGAGAATTAACCTCAAGTCAGTCAAAGTCATCAGTCAAACTCATCACATTGAGTCAAACTCTATTGAGTCAATCTCATGTGAGTCAATCTCATGAATCAAACTTCAAGTAAAGCAACATCAGTTGAGTCAAACCTGATTAAGTCACACTCAACTGTCAAGTCAAGTCAAGTCACCTTTATTATCACTTTATTGAGTCAAAGTCCTGAATCAAACTCAAGGTAATTACATCAAATGAGTCAAACTCCAGTGAGTCAAACTCCAGTGAGTTAAACTCATGTTCAAACTCAAGTTAACCAACATCAGGTGAGTCAAGAAATGTAAACACAGCTATTAAACTTACATCAGTCGAGCATCAATCGTTGAAATGTATTTAATCACATTCAAATTAGTCAAACCCATGTGACACAAACTCATCAGTTAAACTCATCACATTGAGTCAAACTCTAGTGAGTCAATCTCAAGTTAGTCAAGCTCATGAATCAAACTTAAGTAAAGCAACATCAGTTGAGTCAAACCTGATTAAGTCACACTCAACTGAGTCAAAGTCCTGAATCAAACTCAAGGTGATTTCATCAAATGAGTCAAACTCCAGTGAGTCAAACTTCAGTGAGTCAAACTCAAGTTAATCAACATCAGGTGAGTCAAGAAATTTAAACACGGCTATTAAACTTACATCAGTCGAGCATCAATCGTTGAAATGTATTTAATCACATTCAAATTAGTCAAACCCACGTGACACAAACTCATCAGTTAAACTCAAGTGAGTCAAACCAGACAATCCATCAAATATTTAGTCAAATTCAAATGAGGTACACTCATCAGCTGGGAGCATATGTGGAGAATCTGCTGTACAAGCCCCTCTCTATGAGACGTTATTATAGAAACAATAACATATTAACGTGAGCCCATTAATATTAATCTCTCCTTCAGGTTCCAGCTGGACCTTCCCGTGCTGTGCTGTGCTGAGATTTATACATAAATAAAGCACATCATCTGACCATTCAGATTCGAGCATTTAAAGGTACTGTGATAAAAACCCCGTATATAATTTATTACACCGCTGCTCTGCTGCTCAATATTTGCCTACAGCAACAAATCCCATATGTTTTTGTCCCTCGTAAATTTTGTAAATATGTTTGGTATAAAATGAATTCCAAATGTTGAAATAATAAGATTTTTTTTTAATTATCAGGGTAAACTAGGCAGGAAAAAACTTTTAAAACAATATAAATAACGCCTCTTATTTATTTACTATTATTATTATTGATATTATTATTATTATTATTATTATTTTTATTAGCCAACCCCAGGAGAAGAAACTACGCATTCAGTTCAGCAGCAGTGTGAATATTTTGAGGAAAAAGGTTTGAGAAACACGTTGACCCGGACGTATGGCGAGTCTGACGACAGGCTTCGTCAGGCCGCAGGCGACCGTCGGCTCTTATCGTGTCTCTGCCGAGCGATAAGTGCTCTGTGCTGGTCCCCGGTGGCCCTATGTGATTTATTCAATATCGGCTCATGGTAAGACTTATCAATTCGGTCCCAGCCAAAACCACCTGGCATTCTTCACACACACACACAAACCAGGCAAAAACACAATCTCAAATGAACTGCTGTGCTCCAAAAAGACTAGCACCAGAGTGTACCGCGGTCAGCTCGGCTATCTTAAAGAACCATCTGAAATGCATGGTTAAAGCGAGATAATTAAGAGCCGAGTGCTGTGCTTCCCCCGGGCTGCCGGCATTACCAGCCCATCGCTCCCTCCTGCTGCTGTAATTTACCTGCATGCAGCCACCGTGACATAAAAATCCCCGAACACTGAGGTACCTGGTTAAGGTACCACAAAAAATGCTCTGCTACACTACACTCAAGCAGCTGCATGCCTTAAACCATCTTCCTCCTATAATACCTCATCATTCATACACAAGACTGATGCGTTAGAAAGACTCAAAGTTTGTGTGAAGGATGCACGATGCGTTAGATATCCATCAGTTACATAACCGATATAATAAAGGTTTTGCTGTGATGAAGTGTACACCCGCAACCAGGAACTGAAAATATTGAGGACGTGATGATATAAATAATGACACCGTAATAGATCCTTGGTTACATATTAATGAATAAATCCAGGAGCCACACTGGCAACTGGGCTGGATGAAATGAATCAGCGTCCGCAGTGGTCACTTTTAATGGAGAGGCTGCGGGTATCCCAGCTGACGTCCCATATGGGAAGAGCAAGAGAATGGAGCCAGGAGGTGGAATAGTGCCAATTCAATCCTTAAATGGCACCTTTGTGGCACTGAGTAACTTTGTTTGCCATTAGGATGATGCGAATCTGCTGTCCTGGTACTCGTAGTTTGTTTTGTTTTACAAAAAATCATTCGAAATTCTTTGAATTCTAACGTTAACTGTACCCGA
This sequence comes from Tachysurus fulvidraco, assembly GCF_022655615.1. Lineage (NCBI taxonomy): Eukaryota > Metazoa > Chordata > Actinopteri > Siluriformes > Bagridae > Tachysurus > Tachysurus fulvidraco. Next base: position 2,622,365 of record NC_062542.1, read on the forward strand.
GGAGATCGTGCATTAGCTACACATCACGTCTTAGCTACACGCTCTAATGGTTGGATCGTTTCCTTATTGATAGTCAGCCCTATTCGATCCAATATCTAATATCCCTAAGTGCATGCTCACTTCTATTCAAAGTCCTGAATCATTCTTCTTTATGCAAAATAGAAGTCGAGTCATTCGGCGTTATCCGGCGAACAGATAACCGGATATTAAGGAGTTGTTCGCGATCACCATCGCAAACATCACAACGACATTTTAAATCGTTCGGGGTGATGACTGTGAATATGATCTGCTTGCCAAGAAAATGAAACACGATCTACCAATTAAGAGTCGGCAACTTTAAGTCAAACAATCCGTAATTAGGTCTGAACGGTTCCTCGTATTTGGAATTGGGTTACAAACGTCCTCCGTATTTTTCATCCTTCTTTCTTTTATTAAAATCGAAGAGTTTTTACCGTGACACATGTTCCTCCTTTAAACTCTCTCACGCTCTCATTCATTTCCTACCGCTTATCTGAACTTCTCGGGTCACGGGGAGCCTGTGCCTATCTCAGACGTCATCGGGCATCAAGGCAGGATACACCCTGGACGGAGTGCCAACCCATCGCAGGGCACACACACACTCTCATTCACTCACACACACACACACACACACACACACACACTACGGACAATTTTCCAGAGATGCCAATCAACCTACCATGCATGTCTTTGGACCGGGGGAGGAAACCGGAGTACCCGGAGGAAACCCCCGAGGCACGGGGAGAACATGCAAACTCCACACACACAAGGCGGAGGCAGGAATCGAACCCACAACCCTGGAGGTGTGAGGCGAACGTGCTAACCACTAAGCCACCCTGCCCCCCTTTCTTTTTAAAGAAAAAAAGAACAGGCTTGTAACTTAGACACACCACTGTTTTAAGACCCCCCCCCAAGTCTATATTTACAGAATGTTTGTATTAAATCCGAAATAAGTTCAAATGTGACCATAAATCGATGCTAGTCAGGTATTTATTCAGTCAGACAGCCTTTTCTGCTTCAACCTTAGTACTCCAACAGATCTTTTTTAAAAAATCAAATAAAATAAATAAAAATTCTTACATGCCTGTTAACCTCAATCGAATCTCTTCCATCGCTTCTTGCTCCGTCAGCCTCTCTGAGCATCTTACTATCATTGGGCACATCAACTCTGGCATCTTCTGATGCCCATCTGTGATGCCCTCTGCAATTACTGCCAACTCGCTGCCTGCTGCTGACGTGAAGGACAACATGAGCGACGACACACAGCTCAGCAGGTGTTAGGGGGAAGGAGTGTGTGAGTCACTAACAGTAAAAAAAAAAAAAAAAAAATGCGATGAGACAAAAAAAAAAATGTAACGGTAATATATTTAACAGTCAGAGTCGGAGGTTTGTAAATGAAACAGATCAAGGAAGTTACCACACACACATACACGAGTTCAAATCAATAAGCCATAATTTTTTATTGTAGATGTGCAATTCAGCCTGCAGTCGTAAAAGCAGCCATAACACAACGCCACAAAGACGCGCTCGGTGTGCCGTTAGCCAGAAATGAATCCAAGAAACAGCCGACTCTACAGTCAATTTGCACTCAGGCACCACACAAACACACACACACACACACACACACACACACACACACACACACACACACACACACACACACACACACACACACAGAGTCTTCACACATTAAAGCCACCAGCAACAATTCCAAACGTTAATAAAATCGACTACAAAACTTACAGCACTGTGTGTGTGTGTGTGTGTGTGTGTGTGTGTGTGTGTGTGTGTGTGTGTGTGTGTGTGTTTGTGTGGTGCCTGAGTGTCTCATCACAATGAATTGTAAATCTTTAAGAAATAAAGTGTAGACCTTTAAAATATTAAGATAATTGATTGATATCAATTATCGTAATTTATCATTAGGTTTATTTCATCTTTAACAATCTGGATTCTACTTAAGCGCTTTTGTAATTTTACAGTAGAGTTTTTTCCCTATGAATACACATCGTTCACATTCCGAAACAGAAGTAAACAACTGCTCTAAAGACTAAATGAATATGTAGATATTTGGATGCCTTATAGGAGAGTTTCAGCAGTGACCACTGTGCTGCGGTTCATTCTATACTGTTGACTGATGTTGCTGCTTTCAGATCGTCCTGCAACTCTTTTCAACTGACTGTACAGCTGTACACTGTGGCACAGTGTAGGATAAATGGTACAGGATATAAATGAATGGATTGATGGATAGATACAGTATATGGAAAGATGGAGGGCTGTACAATCCATCCCTCCATCTTTCCATATACTGTATCTATCCATCAATACATTCATTTATATCCTGTACCATTTATACTACACTGTGTCACAGGAAGTCTGGAGTCTATTCCAGGGAATTCAGGGCCCAAGGAGACACACACACACACACACACACACACACACACACACACACACACACACACACACACACACACACGCATATATATATACAGTACAGACCAAAAGTTTGGACACACCTTCTCATTCAAAGAGTTTTCTTTATTTTCATGACTATGAAAATTGTAGATTCACACTGAGGCATCATAACTATGAATGAACACGTGTGGAATTATATACGTACATAACAAAAAAGTGTGAAACAACTGAACATATGTCATATTCTAGCTTCTTCAAAGTCGCCACCTTTTGCTTTGATTACTGCTTTGCACACTCTTGGCATTCTCTTGATGAGCTTCAAGAGGTCGTCACCTGAAATGGTCTTCCAACAGTCTTGAAGGAGTTCCCAGAGATGCTTAGCACTTGTTGGCCCTTTTGCCTTCACTCTGTGGTCCGGCTCACCCCAAAACATCTCGGTCGGGTTCAGGACCGGTGACTGTGGAGGCCAGGTCATCTGGTGCAGCACCCCATCACTCTCCTTCATGGTCAAATAGCCCTTACAGCCTGGAGGTGTGTTTGGGGTCATTGTCCTGTTGAAAAGGTGGTGTGTCCAAACTTTTGGAAGGTGTGTCCAAACTTTTGGTCTGTACTGTATATATATAATATATAAGATATATAAATATATAAAAGTGTGAGATGAATAGATAGATGGAGCGAGAGAAAGAGAGAGAAAGGGGAGAGTGATAGATAGATAGATAGATAGATAGATAGATAGATAGATAGATAGATAGATAGATAGATAGATAGATAGATAGATAGATAGATCAGTAGATCAGTAGATAGATAGATAGATAGATAGATAGATAGATAGATAGATAGATAGATAGATAGATAGACAGACAGACAGACAGATAGATAGATAGATAGATAGATAGATAGATAGATAGATAGATAGATAGATAGATAGATAGATAGATAGATAGATAGATAGATGATAGATAGAGCTAGTCTATATTCTGCTTGTAGTCTATTTTCTTCTCTCACTGTTTTTCTTTCATCGCATTACTTTCTCAGACATCTGAAAACAAGCGTAATGATAAAACAGGAAGAGGCCAATAAAAGCTTCTGCTAGATTCTATATTGAGTTTTCTCTTCATCTCACAGGTTCCTGAATCCTCTTTTTCAGCATCCTATAGAATAAAAAGTGACACTCAGGAGTAAAAACGCTGTTACGGCAGAAATGTGGCAGAAATTCTTCCACTTCTTTACAGCATGATGTCTGATTTTTTTGCTTTCACTGAAGTACGTGACATCCCATAGTGTTCCAATACGAGATCAGACAGCGGCACTGGGAAGACCAGGATCCGGCTGAATAGTAAACAGGTAACTAGTTATTTGCATCTCTGAAGTGAATCCACACTACGATGCGTCGTCGGCTTTGACGGATTTCCTGACGTCCTTCGGTTTACATACCTTTACTTATTCTCATATATTTTGGAAGCAAAAATTGGGTTCAGAGTGTTTTCCCTTTCATCTCACTCGCCTAAACGGCAGGTAGGAGGATAAATTCGAACTCGAGTGTTGCGCTAATGCAAATCGATTCATCTGAGCCTCCAGATCTTCACATATGAGCTTTGATTCAGGCCTTTAGCACCGAGATGTCTCATCATTTCAACCGTAGGAGGAGACGATGGTCGGGTTTTCAACACTTCATTACTCATCAGAGTTCAAATGGCACAAGAAAAAATGGATCGAAGCCAGAGGAACCCTTAGCGTTTATTTATTTATAGCGTTTTTGTTTTAATGAGATATAACACACACACACACATTGACACAACATTAATAACACAACATTTTACACAAAATGTCAAACATTAAACCAGAATTTGTCGAGAAAATATTACTGCAGGACATTTTCAACCTACATTAGCAGTGAAAGGATTTATTTATTTATTTATTTATTTATTTATTTATCTATCTATCTATCTATCTATCTATCTATCTATCTATCTATCTATCTATCTATCTATCTATCTATTTATTTATTTATTTATTTATTGAGAACAAAAAATAATTCGATTTATTTTTTCAGGATGTCATGACATTAGGGTCGTCACGTTCGGACCACACTGACAGTAAGCGGAAACGAAAAAGATTTTAAAGTTCGGTTTGTCTTGTGTTTTGCTGCCAGAAAGAAACTTACTCATAAATTCTCAAAGTGACTCAAAAAAAAATAAATAAATAAATAATCCTGCCACAAAACAAATCAATCTTCCCAGAGGATGCGGCCCATCAATTCGTCAGTGCAATCTGACCTCAAAATAAACACTGGACGTTCACGTTCTGACTGTTTCATGACGCGTCAAAAATCCCAGTGCTTGTCAAGCAGGACGCGGACGTTTAACTGATGGCTCCAGATGTGGCGTTTATCAGAGTAAGTGACGGAGATAAAAATATCCTACTTGGAAAAGTGTTGAAATCGGAAAACGTCACGAATCACAGAAAAAAATAAGAACAACGAATTAAATTCAATTAAATACGATGAAGAAACGATGATGTGGTGCGAAGCATAAAGCAAAGAATGTTCCAGATATAATAACACAGTACACGAATAAAGAGAGACCATACTTCCCAGACGATAAATGAAAAAAGAAAAAAAAACCTCATTATATAACATCATCTTTCTTTTTTTTCCTAATTTTATCTGATTATGATCTTTAATGAGATGAAATAGATAAGGTTGATCTGGATTAATAGGGAAAATGTGAAACTCATCACCTCAATTATAAATCTTGAAAGTGTTTTCTAATTACCTCGACGCATAGCAGCTCGGGTTGCCATGGCTCCAGTCAGTAAAGCAGCATGATCCCGACTCGAGTCTTCGAGGTTGTCATGGAATTCGATGCAGATGTGCTTTATTCATTCATCCTGTTCAACTCTCAGCACCATTTCATCTCCTCAGATCTGGAAGACAAAGAAATAAGGCGACTCTGATTTAAATTATAGCTTTAAACTGGTTTGGAAAACTGGGGCGGCTGTCGATGATCGGCACGTTTGGTAAAAATGTTTAAAAAAAAGATTATTCAATTCAATTCAAGTTTATTTGTATAGCGCTTTTTACAATAGACATTGTCTCAAAGCAGCTTTACAGAACATAAACATAGAGCAGAAGGTAAACATAATTAATGATAAAGGAAATGACGAATAATAAAAGAAATAAGAATTAACAGAATAAAAATTCTAGATTATTATTAGATATATATAGTTCACAATGTGTATGTATTTATCCCCCTATGAGCAAGTATGAGGTGACTCAGGCAGCAGTGGCAAGGAAAAACTCCCTTAAATTGGTAAAGGAAGAAACCTTGAGAGGAACCGGACTCAAGGGGGAACCCATCCTCATATGGGTGACACTGGGGGGTGATTGTAATATACAGTCAGTTAAATGTTGTATTGGTGTAAGGATCATGGACTTCAGATCTCCTTAGTATCACAGAGTCTAACTGGAGATGTCTCAGGATTTAAAAAAAATAAACGTAAAACGTCATAAGTCGGCCCTCTTATGTATACCCACAGGTGTTCCCCAAGGATCTATTCTAGGTCCATTGCTTTTCATGTTGTATATCAATGATCTTCCATCTGTCCCAACATTCTCACTCTCACTCATTTTCTACCGCTTATCGGAACTTCTCGGGTCACGGGGAGCCTCGGGTGTCATCAGGCACCGAGGCAGGATACATCCTGGACGGAGTGCCAACCCATCACAGGGCACACACACACACACTCTCATTCACTCACACACACACACACACACTACGGACAATCTTCCAGAGATGCCAATCAACCTACCATGCACGTCTTTGGCCCGGGGGAGGAAATCCGGAGTACCCGGAGGAAACCCCCGAGGCACGGGGAGAACATGCAAACTCCACACACACAAGGCGGAGGCGGGAATCGAACCCCCAACCCTGGAGGTGTGAGGCGAACGTGCTAACCCTCTGTCCCCACACTAATATTTGAATGTTTGCATATGACACTGTTATTTATATACACGGAAGCAGTGAGTCCATGGTCCATATTACAGCTTGGCTAGATCAAGCTCTTAAACAGTTTGTACTCTAATAGCTCAAGTGTAATGCCAGATATTTTTGTTTTTTTCAAGGGAAAGACTACAAGCTGTATCTAAATATAAATCATTTCAGACTCTCATTTGTTGAGGCTCACATTTTAGATTTATTCATCTGATTGTATGTCATCAGAGGCTGCTTATAATGTATGTCCGTTCCACGATCATTTCTCATATCACTTATTGTTTAACAGCTTGGAAACCACCGGAGTCTTTGTATAAACATTAAATCATTAAAAACTCGATAAGAAATCAAGTCAGTCTCATCATTTGCTAAGCAAATATCTAGAGATTTGTCTTCTGTTTAAGACTATACTTACCCTGACTTTACCTTTAAAACAGTTTGTGAATATTGGAACTCATCAGTCCACAAGAGCTGGGGAAAGAATATTATTATTCCTCTCTGAAAATGTCTGTATACTCAGTCAAAGCTCCAAGGGACTAAAACTCTCCAAGGTAATGAGAACGTACGGTTACGTATGGATACATATTTTACATTTCTTTGTACTAATTGCTCTTGGCTATTTGCTTTCTCCTGTCACCATCTCTCTCTCTCTCTCTCTCTCTCTCTCTCTCTCTCTCTCTCTCTCTCTCTCCTCTTTATGTAGCTCAGTTCTACTTTTTTTGTCGGTGTGTATATATGTGAGAGATTTTTCTTTTTTTTTAAGGTGACTTTTTAATATTCTGTCATGGGTCTGCAGATGAAAAAAAGGCTAACTATATTTGGCTAACTGGCACATTTTTAGCCATGTTTTATTAATGTTCATTGCCACTGTAAACAACTAAACTAAGCTAAGCTAAGCTAAGGTAAGCTAAGCTAAACTAAGCTAAGCTAAGCTAAGCTAAGCTAAACTAAACTAAGCTAAACTAAGCTAAGCTAAACTAAACTAAATTAAACTAAGCTAAACTAAGCTAAACTAAACTAAACTAAACTAAGCTAAGCTAAGCTAAGCTAAGATAAACTAAACTAAAAATCAGGTATTAGACTATAACTGATGTGGTAGGCTAGCGGTAAGGTATTGGACTTATCAGAATGTCATGAGTTCGAATTCCTGGTCCACCAAGCAGCCACTGCTGGGCCCCTGAGCAAGGCCCTTAACCCTCAATTCCTCAGTTGTATAAATTTAAATAAATTGTAAGTCACTCTGGATAAGGTTGTTGTAATAATACGCACGCTACGGACCAAGGCGAGCAAAACGGCGTAGCGGTTTATTGAAGTCTGTGAACATGTTTATCAGAAATGAAGAGTACGACACACCACAACGTAGCAGCACACACAAACACACACGCAGGGGATATAACAGGAATCCGAGTCGATGATTGAAGAAGTAGCATAAATGGGTGCCCACTGCTCCGGGTGTGTGTTCACGGTGTGTGTGTGTTCACTGCTGTGTGTGTGTGTGTGTGTGTGTGTGTGGGTACTTTGGATGGGTTAAACGCAGAGAACGAATTCTGGGTATGGGTCACCGTGCTTCAGCCGTATGTCACGTCACGTCACATCACTATTAGATATACTGTAGGAGCGAATATTGTAAAAGCCTCTGAAACTTTTTTTATTTGAGGCTATGTTGTTATTAAAGTCACCCTTCCACTCACATGAGTTTTCTTCTTACTTTTTGTAGATGGACTGAAGACGTGCTCAAGAAGATCCCGTTTCTGGATCTTAAATCACGTTCATCTGCAGCTGCGATGATTATTTACGTGATTCTGATGGACCATTCCGATATACAAATAAAGGTTGCGCTTTATTATTATTTAATTCCATCGACTACATTAAGACACTATTGAAGAAAAAAAAAAGAAAAGAAAAAGAAGTCAATGCCGTGAGGAAAAGCTCCCCATCCCCCTGAGCTCCTCAATCCATAATTCCTGCCTGGATTTAGGAGCCTGAAGTTCCTGCTGAAAGGCGTCACGATCGCTTTACGCCACTGAAGAACTGCGGGTTTATTCAGAGCTTTACTACTAAGGAAAAGACGAGAGAATGTCACCGTGAGCTGCATCACCTGGGGAAATCATGGAGTGTGTCTGGAAGAGAAGGTAGATTCTTGCTCCGGTTTCCGGCGCCTTGTTTTCAGTCCTGGAGACACGTTAAGCATTCATCCTGCGTGTGAGGCTAAACAAACGAAGCGTGATGTTAGAAGATGGGCTTGGTTACGTCTTTTTATTTTTTACATGAAAGTGAAAATGAAAGGCACAGGATGAAGGAAGTGAAGCTGTGGGATCTTTCGGTTGATACGGCAGACGTGGAGCTGAAGCTTTGACTCTTAGCAGCTTTATGGGATTGTAGTTCATTTCTAACCTGATGTTTAGGAATGCTCTTAAAGCATTACGCAGCAATGAAATGAAAACAAATTTTATTTAAAATTAAATTACATTTTAATGTGGATTCTCTCTCTCTCTCTCTCTCTCTCTCTCTCTCTCTCTCTCTCTCTCTTTTAAGAAATAAATGCTTAAAATAAAAGTATGGAATAATAAATGTTACAGAAATCGGGCAATAAAAAAAGATATTTTACACTTTGCACTTCATTTCTCAGTAATTTCATTCATTCATTTTCTACCGCTTATCTGAACTTCTCGGGTCACGGGGAGCCTGTGCCTATCTCAGGCGTCATCGGGCATCGAGGCAGGATACACCCTGGACGGAGTGCCAACCCATCACAGGGCACACACACTCTCATTCACACACACACTCACACACTACGGACAATTTTCCAGAGATGCCAATCAACCTACCATGCATGTCTTTGGACCGGGGGAGGAAACCAGAGTACCCGGAGGAAACCCCCGAGGCATGGGGAGAACATGCAAACTCCACACACACATGGCGGAGGTGGGAATCGAACCCAGAACCCTGGAGGTGTAAGACGAATGGTAGCTAGAAACAGATAATGGGGCAGATCGTGGCCTAATGGTTAGAGAGTCTGACTCCTAACCCTAAGGTTGGGGGTTCGAGTCTCGGGCCGGTCACGACTGAGGTGCCCTTGAGC
>NC_062542.1:2641868-2681868 GCF_022655615.1 Tachysurus fulvidraco
GGCGGGAGTGGAACACGCAGCTTGCGGGCGCGGGCGGTCCTGGTCAGAAATTCAGCGGGGGCGGGCGGATGCAGGTTTTTAAAACCAGAGCAGGGCTCTACATGTAAGTGCCATTTGGGACACAGTTGAAATGTCCCATGACTGCTTAGGAATAAGTGCTGTAATTGAAATGTAGTGTTTTTTCCCATATCATTCAGTACTACGATATTCAGAGGCAACTTAAATACACACACACACACTCACACACACACACACACACACACACACACACACACACACACACACACACACACACACACACACACACACACACACACACCTGCTATGCCATGCATATTTTTAGTAAAGGGCATTTGTGACATTATTATTCACCTGATGTCTCGTTTCCTAAGTGGCTCAATGTCACTCCGCAGAGCGACGTGACGTAAAACTGCAGATGCACTGGGGGGGGGGGGGGCTAACTTACTGTACAGTGACCCTGCGTCTAATCCGTACAACTGCTGAAATCTCAGTTTCTCTACAGAAAGGGTTTGTTTTTCTGTACCAGCAGCACTGCAGAGCAGCTGCACATCACAGGTATAAACGAACGCGTTCGGTCTAATACGCAGTCGTTTCTATAGTAACAGCTCACACAAAGATGTGTACAGTGAACAAGCCTCAGAAACCGATCGGGAAAAAAGTGGGTCTAATATTTGAAATGGTGAATCGGTGCCTTCAAAACCCGTCAAGCTGTAAATTTCAAATACATCATCATCATCATCATCATCATCATCATCATAGAGGAGGTTTTTTTTTTTTTGCTATTGTCCCTTGTATAAAGTTTTAGTTTAGTGGAAACTATATGTAACTATAAATAAAAAAAGAAACATAAATCACCACGTTGACCGTTGATTATTTTCCTATAACAACACAACAACATGATGTGACTTACTGTATATGTAGCTTCATTACGGCATGAAGCTTTTACGAATACGAGCCTTGCGGAAAGTGCTAGAAAGAAGAAAAAAAACGTTAAAAAAAATGATTAAATGTGTTCATTTCTAATTGCACTTCTTTTTTTTCCCCTGCCATTATTTTTTTTTATTTTTTTTTTATTTACATGGTGCTGAAGCTCAGCACTTTGTTTTAAAATAAATAGATAGATAGATAGATAGATAGATAGATAGATAGATAGATAGATAGATAGATAGATAGATAGATAGATAGATAGATAGATAGATAGATAGATAGATAGATAGATAGATAGACAAATAAATAAATACATACATACATAAACAAATAAATAAATAGATAGACAGACAGACAGACAGACAGACAGACAGACAAATAGACAAATAGACAGATAGATAGACAGACAGACAGACAGACAGACAGACAGACAGACAGGTAGATAGATAGATAGATAGATAGATAGATAGATAGATAGATAGATAGATAGATAGATAGATAGATAGATAGATAGATAGATAGATAGATAGATAAATAAATACATACATACATAAATACATAAACAAATAAATAAATAGACAGACAGACAGACAGACAGACAGACAAATAGACAGATAGATAGACAGACAGACAGACAGACAGACAGACAGACAGACAGACAGACAGACAGACAGACAGACAGGTAGATAGATAGATAGATAGATAGATAGATAGATAGATAGATAGATAGATAGACAGACAGACAGACAGACAGACAGACAGATAGATAGATAGATAGATAGATAGATAGATAGATAGATAGATAGATAGATAGATAGATAGATAGATAGATAGATAGATAGATAGATAGATAGATAAAATAAAAGCTGAATAGATCTCTAACTGTGGGTGAACAGATGGGAGCTTTGCCTTTGGTCCTGGCGCATGTTTTGCATATACAATGTACAGAGTAAATGTAAAGTATATATTACTGATCATCATTATCATCACCGCAGAAGAAACAATAAAAAAACATAAAATAACAATGAGAAAAAAAGTTAAATGCCACTGCCATGGGGAGAAGAGGAAAACTGTGAATATGGTGTATGGTATATAGAAATAAATATAAATAAATAAATAAATAAATAAATAAATAAATAAATAAATAAATAAATATAACGTGGAGGATTTTAAAGGATTTTCAAGTTCTTTATGTGCTGTAGGGGAAAACAAACTTTTTTTTTTATTTTACCTTTTATTTCCCAGATCTTTGAAGTGAAACGCTCCGTAACTCAGTACACAGTGTACTCTTTTGTTTACTACTATAAGTCATTATATATGTCATATCATAAGTCATAATGTACTTACTTACTTATTTTATTCTGTTCCGATTTAATCGATGTTTTTCTATATTGATATATTTGTGAATTTCATTCATTCATCTTCTACCGCTTATCCGAACTTCTCGGGTCACGGGGAGCCTGTGCCTATCTCAGGCGTCATCGGGCATCGAGGCAGGATACACCCTGGACGGAGTGCCAACCCATCACAGGGCACACACACTCTCATTCACTCACACACACACACACACACACACTCACACACTACGGACAATTTTCCAGAGATGCCAATCAACCTACCATGCATGTCTTTGGACCGAGGGAAGAAAACCGGAGTACCCAGAGGAAACCCCCGAGGCATGGGGAGAACATGCAAACTCCACACAGACAAGGCGGAGGTGGGAATCGAACCCCCAACCCTGGAGGTGTGAGGCTAACGTGCTAACCACTAAGCCACCGTTCGCCCATTTGTGAATTTATTGTGTTTATTTTCTTGTAATTAATTTAGATGCTATTTATTTGTGTACTCAGCATAAAGATTCGGGTTCAGGTGATACTGTAACCAATCAATAGCTTCCACACGTTTACGGTATAAAAAGCTTTATATGCTTTAAATTATCATCAATCGCTCTTATGATTATTCCCAGCCATTTGTAATTGTAAAGTTCTACATACTGATGAAAGCCTGGAGGAAATTGACAGAACGACTAAATGGAACTAAGAGAAAAAAAAGAGAAGAACAGAATGATAAACTGACAGAACAGGAAAACGATGAAATAACAGCATGACAAACTGATTGAACAACAAAATGAAAGAATGACAGAATGACAAAAAGAGCGAACAACAGAACGACTGACAGCGCCAAAAGAACAAAATGAAAGAATGAGAGAACGATAAAATAACAGGATGAGAAAATGGCTGAACCAAAAAAAAAAGAAAAAAAATGACTGAATGACAAAATGAACGAACAACAGAATGGCAGAGCGACAAAACGACAAGAGGGCGATAAAATGACAGAATGACAAATTGACTGAACAAATAAAGGCAAAATACTGTAATAGAATAACAGAATGACACAATAAGCAAACAACAGAATGACAGAACGACAGAACAACTAAATGGCAGAACGAGAGAACGATAAAATTCTAATAAAAAAAAACAGAACAACAAATTAAATGAACAACCAAATGACAAAACCGAGAGAATGAGAGAATGATAAAATAACAGCAAGACAAATTGACTGAACAACAAAATGACAAAATGAAAGAATGACAAAAATAGCAAACAACAGAACGAGAGAGCAATAAAAACAACAAAATGAAAAAATGAGAGACCGATAAAATAACAGGATGAGAAAATGGCTGAACAAAAAAACCATTTTTTAAATGACTGAATGACAAAATGAACATACAACAGAATGACAGAGCAACAAAACAACAAAATGACAGAATAAGAGAATGACAAACTGACACTAGGACACAATGACAGTATGACAGAACGAAATAATAAGAGAATGATAAAATAACAGAATGACAAATTGACTGAACAACAAAATGACAAAATGAAAGAATGACAAACTGACACTAGGACACAATGACAGTATGACAGAACGAGATAATAAGAGAATGATAAAATAACAGAATGACAAATTGACTGAACAACAAAATGACAGAAAAAGAGAATGACAAACTGACACTAGGACACAATGACAGTATGACAGTATGACAGAACGAGATAATAAGATAATGCTAAAATAACAGAATGACAAATTGACTGAACAACAAAATGACAGAATAAGAGAATGACAAACTGACACTAGGACACAATGACAGTATGAAATGCCATCTTGAGCTCCATGACTTCACTACACGGTCCCCTCGGTGTACATGTGGACTTTAGACTGTAGTGTGTCATTGTGACATACGGTACAATGTGATTCCTTTTGTTTTCCTTCTTTCTTTTCTTTAGTCTGTCTGTTTCTCTCATACACACACTTTTACTGTAGATATTTGTATGCATGTGAAGTTACGGATTCTAAACGATCGATGATCATAAATATTACAGGAGCCACAGCAGCGCTGCACTTTATAATTCTGTCATTTTATTCAAATTAATCAGCAAAACAGACAAAGGAGTTTTATTTATAGTGTATAAAAGTACAGATTTTAATAGTTACTCTGTGTGTGTGTGTGTGTGTGTGTGTGTGTGTGTGTGTGTGTGTGTGTGTGTGTGTGTGTGTGTGTGTGTGTGTGCAACATGCCTGAGGATCTTTCTCTCTCTCTCTTTGTCTATATTGATCTCTTTCTCTTTTCATGCACGTCTTGCTCTCTCTGCTTCTTTTTATACATTTCCCCCCATCTCTGTCTGTCTCTGCCTATCTCTCTCATTTTTCTGTCTGTCTGTCCATCTCTCTCTCTGCATCATTCTTTCTGTCTGTCACTCTATGGTTCTGTCCCTCTCCTGTCCCGCTGTCTCTTTTACTCTGCGTATCTGTTTCTCTTCTCTGTTTTTGTCTCTCTCTCATCTCGCTATCGCTATCGCTATCGCTCTCTCTCTCTCTCTCTCTCTCTCTCTCTCTCTCTCTCTCCTGTGCTCTCACTCTCTCTCCTGTGCTCTCTCTCTCTCTCTCTCTCTCTCTCTCCTGTGCTCTCTCTCTCCTGTGCTCTCTCTCTCTCTCCTGTGCTCTCCCTCTCTCCTGTGCTCTCTCTCTCTCCTGTGCTATCTCTCTCTCCTGTGCTCTCTCTCTCTCTCTCGCTCTCTCCTGTGCTCTCTCTCTCTCTCTCCTGTGCTCTCTCTCTCTTTCTCTTTCTCTCTCTCTCCCATCATTCTTTCTGTCTGTCACTCTATGGTTGTGTCCCTATCTGTCTGTCCTGCTGTCTCTTTTACTCTGTGTATCTGTTTCTCTTCACTCTCTCTCTCTGACTTAGATATATGTTCACATTTAAGTCTCTCTCTCCTCTCCCTCTCGCTCACTGTCTTTCATATATTTACACCTTTCACTGTCTCTCTCTGTCCCTCTCTCCATTTCTCTCACTGCATTAGACACATGCTCTCTCGCTCCCTCCTGTGCTCTCTCTCTCTCTCTCTCTCTCTCTCTCTCTCTGTCTCTAACTGTCTTAGATAAATGTGCACTTTTCACTGTCTCTCTCTCACTCATGTCCAACTCTCTCTCTCTCTCTCTCTCTCTCTCTCTCTCTCTCTCTCTCTCTCTCTCTCTCTCACACACACACACACACACACACACACACACACACACACACACACACACCCCATCTATCCCTAATAATGAAGAACAAAATGAGCAAATAATTAAAAAGATGACGCACACATCAAGCGCTTCAGGCAACGTGTCTTATTACAGATTAGAATAAATACCAATGAGCTCTATGTGCCGCATCACGCCGGGTCTGAGCTTCTCCGGACGTTATAAATAACGAGTCCCAACACTGTAGGTTCTAAAAACCGACTGCTGGAACGTGCTGGAATGACTGATGATCCCAAAGGCTTCAACATGGAGTCAATTAAAAGTAAGAGGAAGCATTAACAGATAATTCATCCTGTGTGATTGAAGCTGCTTTAAGAGACTGAAGCCAATTAGAGTTGGTTCTCCAGATAAGCACGATGGAGTCAGACCTGTAATTACAATATATATATACACTTCCTTAATCCTTAATCTGCCTCTTAGATAAAACCTAATCGGAACATAAAGCCTGACTTTACAGAAGGGGAATGTTTTTTTTTTTTTTTTTTGTTAGTTTTATATCTATATACAGTAATTAAAATCACAGCTTTCTTCCTGTTATTCTTAAATATTCCTGCACTTAAAGTCATTTAGATTGAAACTGACATTTATTCATGCAAATAAAGCATCACCTTCTTAAATACACTGAAATTTGCATAATAAATAAAAACACAAATCTAGATTTTGGAATGTGTTCAAATGAAATTATGCATATTAAAAAATGGGTCTTTGGGCGGTGATAGATGTGAAATATTAATAAAACAAAATTCAAATGTTAATATAAAAATATTCTTTGGAAAGTGCTGACATTAAAATATTAGTAAATATTAGTAAATTAAATACAATGTAATATTGGGAAAATGTTCGCAATAAAATATTAAGAAATAAAAATCTTAGATGTTTTATAAATTACATATGAATTAAAAAAATAGCCTTTGAATGATGTCAGATACATTATTAATAAAAACAAATATCTAGACAGAAATCACTTTATTCATTTATTATTTCATTCATTTTCTACCACTTATCTCAGGTGTCATGGGGCATCGAGGCAGGATACACCCTGGACAGAGGACTAACCCATCACAGGGCACACACACACTCTCATTCACACACACACTCACACACTACGGACAATTTTCCAGAGATGCCAATCAACCTACCATGCATGTCTTTGGACCGGGGGAGGAAACCAGAGTACCCGGAGGAAACCCCCGAGGCGGAGACCCCCACGGGGAGAACATGCAAACTCCACACACACAAGGCAGAGGCGGGAATCGACCCCCCAACCCTGGAGGTGTGACGCGAACGTGCTAACCACTAAGCCACCATGCTCTCCAGAAATCGCTTTAATTTAAAAAAAATATATCTTTTTTTTGGTTGTAGAAGGTCTAAAAACAGCAAAAAAATATTTTTTGAAATACATTACAATTTAAATATCTCCCAATCTTTCCAACTATGGTGAGCTGAAAAGCATCTCAGACTCCGAGAACAGGAATCGGAAGCTAGCGTCTCTGATGACACACTACACACTCACACTGCGCATCCTAGCGTCTAGTGGAAGAGATTTAGAAGCAGAAGTATGAACCGTTTCCCGAGCCGTCGACGGCGAACGATGACGTCGAATGCAGTCAAATACAAATTCTAGTAATAAAGCCGTGAGTGTTGATTCAGGAAGTGTCCAATATTTTGGGTCGAGTATTTTGTTCGGTGTCAGTAAACACAGGACTTTTACTATTTATACTAAACTAGTCGAGTAGAAACGTGCACAAGTCTGCGCTTTGCTCCGCACCCTGAGCTTGGCGTGAGCACCAACATGCACAAATGAAGACGATTATCCAATCTTCAGATGTCCGACTTGGGAATAAAGAAGGTGTTCAGCTTCCGGAATCTTCTCCTGGTTCTTTATAAACGCTCATAATGAGGTACAATAGTTCTCCATCTTTCAAGCTTATCTGAAACACTCCTCCTGCTTCTGATATGTAAATCCCAGCCGCTCGACCCCTCTCTCTTCAGGTCCAACGACCAGAGCCGGAGACGTGTGGATGAAGGCCGTGGACGGATCGGAGTAATTTCTGCTCTGAAAACTGGGTGAGAATTTATTCCCATGTCCCTGCGGTAAGCAACGTGAAAGCGCTGACACATGGAGAGAATTTACTGCCCCTCTCAGCCTTGAAAGAGTTTCTCAGAAGCTCCAAGGTTAAAATGGGAAGCATTTTGTCTAAATCAGTGTTTCTCACTGCTGCTTTTCCTTCACTGAACACGACGGATTTCAAGCTGCTCTAACACACGGATTTAATCTATATGAATGATGTGCAATGAGCCGACGCGGTCCAACGTGTCCGGTGGAGAAGAGAAGTGTAAACAATAACTGATGGAATTTTAAAGGAAGTTATTAAAGGTGATGTCCTGAATCGTCGGTATAAAATACCGAGTGTAACATAGTTAGTCTGAATTGATTACAATCGCCAGGTTCGTCTGTCGGTTCTGCTTTCTGAATTATCTGTCCGGCTGTTCGTGTTTTTTTTTGGTTGTTGTTTGTTTTTTTTTTTGTTTTTTTGTTTTTTTTGGAAGATGAAGATGTAACGAAGATTTTTTTTTAACACCAAATTGCCTCTGGACACATTTTCCCCTTTCCACCGGAGTCTAAAATACGTCGTCTAAAAGAACATTTTGCCTTAGACTTCATTCTTCTCTATTTTACCACCTTTTTAACTCAAAAATTTGGTGTGTTTTTTTTTAATCTTATCTTCTATCATTTAAAATGAATTTTATTCCTAGGTACTGAATTGATGCGACAGACTTCAGAACAATAAAAATAATGAATCTTTTTTCTAAAGTTTTCGTTTCGAGATCTTCGTTTCAGGTGCAGAGGTAAACGTTTTAAAACAAGACGACTCCACTTCAGTCCGTGGTTCGGATATTGTTTGGATGTGTGAATGCCCCTCTGTTGATTCCATTAGGTTTCCTAAACACTTAAGCACTATTCGGACGGGATTAGTTTTACGTGGGGACAAAGTAATTATTACCAGAGCTTCTCGGTGATTTTAGTCCCGTCCGAATGCGCCATCTCGGTAATCATTACGGACAATGTCAGTAAAGATTACGGCGACTTTTACCTTCTGTAAAAAGGTCCGGAAAAATTACCTCAGGTAATACTGATCCCGTCCGAATAGACCTGCTGTAAATATGTACGGTAAAATTCCGTCATTTCCTGTTTAAAAGTAGTTTTTGGCGCATTTTGCAAGCATGGAGGCGCTTGAAACAGGAAGCAACGTCATACGCACATGACGACAAGGAGGTTACTGTGGTGCGTAAAGCGAGTTACCCCTCCCACTTCTGCTAGTTTTACTGAGATGTCTTGTCCCGTGCGAATTGGCCAATTAATATTACAGACGTCCTGAGGTAAAATTGAATTACCCCACGTCCCCACGTAAAACTAATCCCGTCCGAATAGTGCTTTAGACGTATCTGAATAATTTCTGACATCTTCACACGAGACGTTTATGTGCTCTCGCTTGCTAATGAAACAATCATAGCGATCAACAATGTCTTCTGTCTTGTTTCATGTGATCCCGCTAGTACGGTTTTAAAACTGTTAAACAGCATTGTGTTGCTGAATAAAGGCTCTGCAGCTTTTGTGCCAGCTTTTGTGTCAGCTTTGGCAGGTGAGAAGTGTCTGTAATTATCCTGAGTGCTAAAGAATGTCTGTTAATATAGCGGAGGTGAGAGCAGCTTTGAGTGTGTGAGAAGTGCGGTGATGTGACTGACGGTCTATAGAGTGTCTCCTGGCCGTATAGACCAGACGCTGTGGTCTGTGCTTTAAGTGCTGCTGAATGTAATGTCATGTAGAGTTTGTTTACAGACCAGTGAGCAGCTTAAGGTGAAATGTTGTCTGTTTACCGATGGACAGAAGTCGGTTTGATCAACATGTGTATATTAATCCTGTGATCCTGCTGATCTATCTATCTATCTATCTATCTATCTATCTATCTATCTATCTATCTATCTATCTATCTATCTATCTATCTATCTATCTAAACACCTATCCACCTGTCTGTTTCTATCTATCTATCTATCTATCTATCTATCTATCTATCTATCTATCTATCTATCTATCTATCTATCTATCTATCTATCTATCTATCTATCTATCTATGTGGTATGAGCTATGTGGGGATGTGGTAGCCTAGTGGCTAAGACATTGGATTACTGATTAGAAGGTCATTAGTTCAAATCCCAGGTCCATCAGGCTACCACTACTGGGCCCCTGAGCAAGGCCCTTAACCCTCAGTCGCCCACTTGTATAATTTGAAATAAAATGTAAGTCACTCTGGATAAGAGTGTCTGCTAAATGCCATAAATGTAAATCTATCTATCTATCTATCTATCTATCTATCTATCTATCTATCTATCTAAACACCCATCCACCTGTCTGTTTCTATCTATCTATCTATCTATCTATCTATCTATCTATCCATCCATCCATCCATCCATCCGTCTATCTATCTAAATCCACATGTCTGTTTGTCTCTGTCTCTCTCTTCCTCTATCTCTCCATCAGTCTATCTATCTAAACACCCATCCACCTCTCTCTCTCTCTATCTATCTATCTATCTATCTATCTATCTATCTATCTATCTATCATCACAGAATATATTTCCGTGCTCCATGTTTCTTTTCAGGACTCGTTTGCTTTTTTGCCACAACTTTATTTGCCAAGTCACTGTGCATTATATTTTTTATTTATTTATTTATTTATTTATTTATTTATTTATTTATTTATTTATTTTTTTTAGAACACCGTTAAAGGCAATAATCTGAATAAGAAACCTATGAATGCCTTTGTCACCATATTAAAAGCATTCTCACAGTGATTTAAAGTAGTATTAAAAAGGTCCAAAATGAATCCCTGACAAAAATCTGACATCATTCTCTTTGGAAAAAGAAATCAGTTACTGAGCTATAAAAAAAAAAAAAAACTTGTAGGAATAGAAAGATCTATTTATTCCCCCGTATCCTGCGTAGTGCTCGACGAACCATGGCTCAGCTCTGGAAAACCTTTCACATGACCAAACATCAGATATTTTCTGACTACAATTGGACTGATTAGGTTCAATCGTTTGAGGAGAATCATGAGGAAATGTATAATTACAAGAATTATATGAGAACTCAATCGACACTGTTTTGACTTCTCTTAATTCGGTCTTCATCCGATTCCCACTCGCCGTCCCTACCCTTAACTCGTAACAACCACCAAATGATGATGATGATGAAGGATAGCCTGGGCATCTGAGGTATTTTTTTTTAAACTGTTGTTTTCGACACCTGGCGAAGGATAGCTGTGTCATGGTCAGGATTTGAGCCTGCAGTCCCAGCGAGTCCTCTAGCAAGGTCATAGCCATCATTAGGATGACTGACGTTGCTCTGGGTAAAACATCTCCATGCTCTTTAATAAAAAAAAATAAATGCTTACTATTTGCAGAAAAAATCCTTTCCCAAATTATTCCTAATTTTCTTTTGGGTATATTCCTAAATTCCGCCACAATACCATCTAATCGGGTTTCTAAGACCACCATGTATATTTACTTTTATCTTCAGTACTGATTCTGAGTCTATCATGGGAACCCTGGACACAAAGCTGGAGAACCACCAAGGATGGGACTCCAGTCAATCTCAAGGCATTTGCAACACATTTACACTCACTCTCACTCATTTTCTACTGCTTATCCGAACTTCTCGGGTCACGGGGAGCCTGTGCCTATCTCAGGCGTCATCGGGCATCGAGGCAGGGTACACCCTGGACAGAGTGCCAACCCATCACAGGGCACACACACACACACACACTCTCATTCATTCACTCACACACTAGGGATAATTTTCCAGAGATGCCAGTCAACCTACCATGCATGTCTTTGGACCGGGGGAGGAAACCGGAGTACCCAGAGGAAACCCCCGAGGCACGGGGAGAACATACAAACTCCACACACACAAGGCGGATGTGGGAATCGAACCCCGACCCAGGAGGTGTGAGGCGAACATGCTAATCACTAAGCCACCGTGCCCCCCCACACATTTACACCATTCAAATCTAGGGGCTGTTTGACATAGTCAGTTTATTTAACGGCATGTTTTGGGGCAGTTGGAGGAAACCAGTGAACCATGAGAAAGCCTGAACGAGCATAGGAGAGAAGATGCGATACGCTAGACAGACAGTTAAAGCTCAGGATCGAACCCTGGACCCTGAAGATGTGACACAGCAATAAAATTCCTCTCTTCCTACATGTTAATGTGCTGACTTAAAAAATGCTGTAAGGTTGTGAGCTGTCATGGATAATTACCGTGAATGATCATCGTTGTTAGATAAAACTATTTAGCTCCAATCGTTCTGTTTAGTTTTTTTTGTCTTTAGCAATAATTACCATGGCAACAACAGATTCAGTGCAGCTCATGGACATGAAGTTATTTCTCCTCCAAAAATATCTTAGAAATGTATAAAACCTAAAGGAAATATCGACTCGGGAAAGGTGTGGGTGGATACGATGAAGGATTTGTGAGATGTTTGACAAACAGGAAGATTATAGTTTAGCATAGTTGGGGGCTGGGTTGGGGGTGGATGTATATTGTACCGTATTATTTTATATTCCGGTGTATAGATCCAACTCAATGCACATTTAAGCCTCAGAGACATGCAATCTCTTCCCCTGTACTGTTTGTAAACTGAGGAGGCTGCGGGCTGATTTCATTCTGTTCCCTAATTAAACAACACCGAAACAAAATTATCCCATTTTCATCCGACGTAAATTCTAGAGCTCGTCTTTCCCGAATCGACGTGCTGCATAAATCTTGTGAGATTCGTTGTAAACTCCTGTCATCACAGCATCTCAATTTACAGGTGTCTTGCCAATTTATTGAGAACCTTAAAGATCGAGACCTCTGACACGGACCGGCCCGAGCTGCCGAGATAATTACATAGATTTTGACAGGTTGCTTCTCGCCTTCCTACTGTTAATTCTATTCCACAGTAAATAGAGATTTCTGTATGTCATAGAGATGCTACAGAGAGTAATGAAGCTCTCAAATTGCACTGAATGAAGTTTGCTCAGTGCACACTGGTTAGCATCCTGACCTACAGAGTGGTTTTCTTTTTTTTTTTCTGACATTTTTATGATGAGACACCTTTTTCTTTGGCAGAGCTTCAAAGAACTGAAGATGCTGTCGCTTTGCCAAATTTGACAATTATGGTATCAAGAATGTCATCAAGGCACTGGCTCAAGGTTTTAACACTGGATTAAAGGCAGTAAAAGAAATCGGTTCAAGTTAATGATATATATCAAGGAAGACACACATCATGGCCAAACGCACAAGATGGGGACACTTCACAATCACACCTACTGTATATGGGGTTCTTCCTCAAACCGTTGCCACGAAGATGGATGCACACAATTGTCAAGAATGTCTTTCTATGTCGGATCATTACGATATCCGTTCATTGGAACTAATACCCATGTGCACAAAGACGTGGCTCACCTACTGTAGGTGTGTTCTAGAAGATCATGACTTGCTTGCACCTGGTTCTGACCTCAACCCTACTGTAAACCTTTAAGTTCCTTTTTGAAGTGGATCTTTTTTTAAAAAACAACAACAAAAAACCCAAAAATAATAATTTCATTCAATGAAAATCGAACTTCTCGACTATTAACAGTTCGTGCCTTGGAGTAGAAAAAGTGCATAAAGAAAATATATATTCAAACTCAGTTTGCTACACTGAGGGGGGCACGGTGGCTTAGTGGTCAGCACATTAGCCTCACACCTCCAGGGTTGGGGGTTCGATTCCCGCCTCCGCCTTGTGTGTGTGGAGTTTGCATGTTCTCCCCGTGCCTCGGGGGTTTCCTCCGGGTACTCCAGTTTCCTCCCCCGGTCCAAAGACATGCATGGTAGGTTGATTGGCATCTCTGGAAAATTGTCCGTAGTGTGTGTGTGTGTGTGTGTGTGTGTGTGTGTGTGTGTGTGTGAATGAGAGTGTGTGTGTGCCCTGTCATGGGTTGGCACTCCGTCCAGGGTGTATCCTGCCTCGATGCCCGATGACGCCTGAGATGCTCCCCTGACCCGAGAAGTTCGGATAAGCGGTAGAGAATGAATGAATGAATGAGTTTGCTACACTCTGATTGACTCTGCACATCGATCACACTGATTCTTGCCTTTTCTTTTGGCACACGATGTCGCAAACTTTGACTATACACTTTTTGACAAACTCTCCCTCATTAAAGGGCAGATTTTGCAATCTCTGCTGCCACAATAACGCTTTACAGCCTTTACAGCAGCTTCAATTTTTGATTCTGCTTTCATGAACATAGTCTGTCGGGAAACCAGACTTTTTTTTCATCTCCTCCGCCTTCTGGAGCTTCTGCTTTACGTCCAGGTCCTTATACTTCTCATAATGTTTAGTTTCATAGTGTCGTCTTATGTTATATTCTTTCCTTACAGACACGTTAGCACAGTTAGCACACGAGACAAACAGGTCTGTCCTTTATATCCGTGAACAGATAATCTGCCTCCCTCCTGTCTTGAAAGCTCCTATTGTCCATCTTCCGTTTGGCCATTTTTGTGGAGGGTGAATTAACTTGCCCGATGTGACTCTAACATGGTTATTAAAATCACATTTATTTTCTTTAATTGTTCTTTGTTTTTATTATGATTTTATCGTGTGTTTATTATTTTTCATATATTTTTTTCTCTCTTTTAAATTGTTTTCTAATTTCTATGTAAAGCACTTTGAATGACCTCTGTGTATGAAATGTGCTACACAAATAAACTTGCCTTGCCTTGCCTTGCCTTGCCTTGCCTTGTTAACGACTGTCAACAGAGAATGAGGGGCGCTTGCTGTTCGTGACTACGCGTCAATACAGTGGCAAGGCATTCTGGGATTTGTAGTATTGGCAGAGCATTCGGCTAGCCAGCTGTAATGCACATTTGACATTAGGCCAAATATAATTACACCGCGGGGCAAATTTGGGCCTGAGTTTGACATCCCTGGTCTAGATCCAAGTTGCACCATTTGTATAGAATGTATTTATATATACAAGCTATGAAAACAGGGAAAGACAATAAAGTAGCACTATCATAACTTCATAATCGTTCGTATCCACACTTTCGTATCCCTAAAAAAAGGATCAAAAAATGTTTGCTTAATTTTATAATTACACACGGACTTAAGTCATCAAAACCAGACTCGATTAGAACTTAATCCTTTGCACCGAATTCAAACCATCTCCCACTCAACTCCCACTCCGTCACCCGCAATTAGTGCAAATCAAATATTAGCCTTATGAGTGTTATTCAAACCCTGTGCAGCACTTTGGCTCTAAAGCCTGTCTGATATCTTGTTCAGTGTCAATATGCAAACCTGCTGTTTCTTACATCCCACACTTTCGCACCACTGCGACTGTACAGATGGGGAAATCGATGACTATAAGAGAATAAAAGGGAGCGTAATTGGTCGTGAACGGCTGCTATTGCCCCTTCAGGCACCCGCGATGACGAGCGTGTCCGTGAGGAGGGTGAAGCGGTGGGGGTTTGAACATCTTGCTGATGTCCTTGTCCAGAAATGGCACATCTCCTCGACTCTGCCGCCGGGCGTTCTCCCGATGTCGCTTCTGCGAGTACTACAGACAAAGAGAGAAACAGAAAAATCAATTCATTGTAAATGACACCAGAAACAAGCAGCAGGACTCGAAAGTATAGACGGTGAAAGTAGAGTCAGTCGACAAAAGAACGACAGAGCCGGAATTAAATAGATATAGAAGAGAAAAATAACTCGGATAATATAAATACACCGTAACAAAAACGTTTACAGAAGCGTCCGGATTTAAACTAGATGACTCAGCTGGCATTCAGACCGCAGATAGAAAACCAGAAACGCCACGAGGTACATTTTCATCTGAAGGTCAATTCATTCAATGTCACAGAGGTTTAATACTTTTGCTTGGCAGGTATTTGCCCACAAGGCTGTTGTAACCTGCGTCAAGTGTCAAAGTTCATTTAAGTGCTACATACGCTTGGTGGTCCTGTACATCCTGAAAAAAACAAAAAACTGATTTCTACGTTCTTCCTTCCCGGTGGTCATCGAACACGGCTATTATGAGTACTCGGATACGGTCGAACCTTTTTTATTGTACTAAACATGGAGGAAAATGGCATTTACCGGTTCTGTTAGCGTGATTTATGTCGCCGCTGAGGATGTCGGTCATTTCCTTTCGAATTGGAGAATATAATTACAGATCTGAGTAATGATTTAGGATTGTGTAGTGGTGGTGCAGGACCAGCAGAGTATGATGGTGAACAGTGAGGGAAGAAACGTGTACGGTACACAGGGGGGAGAAGCAGGGAGTGATTGATGTCTGAGGTAATTACTTGTGGTTGATATAAAGGCCTGTGTGGCGAGCCACATGTAGGAAAGACTTCTCTCGCTGCTCCATTCAATGCAACATTTTTACCCCACAGCAAGAACATGATGCCTGAGAGCATAATAAATGCCAACAAGTTGCAGGGTAATTTCATTTTGTTGGCATTTTGGGGAAATATGGTGCTGACGACGATGTGAATAATGCCTACACACACACACACACACACACACACACACACACACACACACACACACACACACACACACACAATTACTTTGAGCTTTTTGTGAACATGATTTTGAACAAGTACACAAGGTCACAAATATTGTAGAAACACTAAAAGTCACTATTTTTTGTCCATTTACTTCAAAAGAGTAAAAATTACTGCAGTACTGATAAAGATGTGCAGAAAGGGAGAAATAAATGTTTATTAAGCCATTTAAAAAAAACACAAAGAAAGAAAGAAAGAAAAGAAGGAGAGAAGGGCTCTGGTAGGGAGTGAGTGAGTGAGTGAGTGAGTGAGTGAGTGAGTGAGTGAGTGAGTGAGTGAGTGAGTGAAGGAGGGAGTGAGTGAGTGAAGGAGTGAGTGATGAAGTGAAGGGGTGAGTTAAGGAGTGAGTGAGTGAGTGAGTGAGTGAGTGAGTGAATGAGCGTTTGAGCGAGAGAGTGATTGAGCGAGGGAGTGAGTGAGTGAGAGAATGAGTGAGTGAGTGAGTGAGAGATTGAGCGAAAGAGTGAGAGAGTGTTTGAGCGAGAGAGTGAATGAGTAAGTGAGTGATTGAGTGAGAGAGTGAGAGAATGATTGAGCGAGGGAGTGATTGAGTGAGAGAGTGATTGAGTGAGTGACTGAGTGAGAGAGTGAGTGACTGAGTGAGTGAGAGAGTGAGTGATTGAGTGAGAGAGTGAGAGAGAGAGTGAGTGAGAGAGTGAGTGACTGAGTGAGAGAGTGAGTGACTGAGTGAGAGAGTGAGAGAGAGACTGAGTGAGAGACTGAGTGATTGAGTGAGAGAGTGAGTGAGAGTGAGAGAGAGACTGAGTGAGAGACTGAGTGACTGAGTGAGAGACTGAGTGAGAGAGTGAGAGAGAGACTGAGTGAGAGAGTGAGTGAGTGACTGAGTGAGTGATTGAGTGAGAGACTGAGTGAGAGAGTGAGTGATTGAGTGAGAGAGTGAGTGAGAGAGTGAGTGAGAGAGTGAGTGAGAGAGTGAGAGAGTGAGTGAGAGATTGAGAGAGAGACTTAGTGACTAAGTGAGAGAGTGAGTGAGTGAGTGAGTGAGTGAGTGAGTGAGTGAGTGAGTGAGTGAGAGAGTGAGTGACTGAGTGAGTGAGAGAGAGAGACTGAGTGAGAGACTGAGTGAGAGAGTGAGAGAGAGACTGAGTGAGAGACTGAGTGACTGAGTGAGAGACTGAGTGAGAGACTGAGTGAGAGACTGAGTGAGAGACTGAGTGAGAGAGTGAGAGAGAGTGAGTGAGTGACTGAGTGAGAGAGTGAGTGATTGAGTGAGAGAGTGAGAGAGAGTGAGTGACTGAGTGAGAGACTGAGTGAGAGAGGGAGAGAGAGACAGTACTATACACTGATGTTCAGGTTGTGTGTAATGCCTTGTGGTTACTTTATAATAGGAATTGTAGACAGAGGAAGCACAAACAGTATTGTGAGATTTGTTACAGTATTTCAGTTAGTTTTAGGAATGGATTTGTTCTGCAGATCTGGCAACCCTGCTTCCTTCTTCCTATCCTCTTTAACACCTGCAATGCAAACCTACATTTGAACATAAAAATTGTGCATAAACCACCATCACCATCACCATCACCATCACCTTTCCCCCATCGCTGTTGTAATGACAGATTTATTGTAGCCTTGCAGTTTTTACGTAAGGAGTCATCGGTGTTATATAATCTTCCTTATATAGGACTCGGTTCTGCAGCAGGAGATGAATGACGTGTGAGCTCGGAGTTCTGAAGACACTTTTTCTGCACTTTCTCCTCGCTCTAAAAAAGAAAAAAACTCTACATCTTAGTCTTCCAAAGTCAGAGCCTCGAATAGCCGATTCTGAATGGAATACAAAATGCATTCGTGTTGGGATTTTCCGTTGCTAAGCTGACGTATTGCTTAGCAACCCATCGAAAGTCAAACTTCTTCTACTTCACACTTCTACTACAGTTTGAAATTTGCACTCAAGGCTTTTCTGTGAATAGGTTGATCAAATTCTTTTTCATTTGCAGATAGAAATCTATTTCTTAAAACAAAACATACAAAAAAAATATTTTAAAACATGTCGCGAAGCACTGGATCAAAGCATTCGAGGCATCTATTAATGTGGTGTGTGTGGGGGTGTGTGTGTGTGGGTGTTGGTGTGTGTATGTGTGTTAAGCAATGAAACTCTTCCAGGCATGATGTTACAGGAAAATAATCTGAATAATAATAATAATAATAATAATAATAATAATAATAATAATAATAATAATAATAATATCTAAAAGTGGGGGGGCACGGTGGCTTAGTGGTTAGCACGTTCGCCTCACACCTCCAGGGTTGGGGGTTCGATTCCCGCCTCCGCCTTGTGTGTGTGGAGTTTGCATGCTCTCCCCGTGCCTCTGGGGTTTCCTCCGGGTACTCCGGTTTCCTCCCCCGGTCCAAAGACATGCATGGTAGGTTGATTGGCATCTCTGGAAAATTGTCCGTAGTGTGTGAGTGTGTGAATGAATGAGAGTGTGTGTGTGCCCTGTGATGGGTTGGCACTCCGTCCAGTGTGTATCCTGCCTCGATGCCCGATGACGCCTGGGATAGGCACAGGCTCCCCGTGACCCGAGGTAGTTCGGATAAGCGGTAGATAATGAATGAATGAACGAATGAACATCTAAAAGTGTTTGGTTTTTTTTACACAACAGTAATTTTCCAGTGGAACATCAGTTATTCTTTATCTTTTTCTAGTTACAGTTAAAGATGAGGAACATTAATATTAAATAATAAATATTTTAAAAAATGTTTTGCTACCGGCACTGACACTGAAGACTCCTTCCAAAAATACGCAAACAAAGCATGTTCATAAAGATCTTTTATGCATATCAATCATTCTTATGAAACATTTCGTTCATTCGGACGTACGTGGATGTCACGGTTTCGAGTTGTGTTCATGTTACACAGTTCAATCATGTTTTTTTCGGCGTACAGAAATGAGTAACGTTAAATGTAACAATAAATGGTTAAAAAGCACACTCGTTCATTCATTCATTAAAATTCATTCATTCATTTATCAACACAACATAAAAAAAAATGATGAAATTATCAGCTTCATTGTGGTACCAGTAACTCGGTCATTTTTCATCACACCATCAGGTCATTGATTGTTTTCCTGCCCTATTATTGTTGTTGTCTTTCACTTCCTTCCTTCCTTCCTTCTTTACCACTTGGAAGTGTGCGATGAAGAGAGTGATGCTGAAATGGATTCTGAACAGAGTGTGACGAAGCTCAGATGGGGGGGAGGAAAGAAAAATGGAAAAGAAAGACGGATATAGACAGGCGAGGCGAGGCGAGGCGAGTAAATAACGCCGTTTGATTCCTCAGCCCTTCTGAAGAAGAGCACAAAAGAAATGACGCAGCAGTTTTCAGAGCAGTCGCTGTGATAAAGTGGCGCATCTCGCTCTGATTCGCCGACGGATGACAAGCAGTCTTCCATTTAGTTTCTTATATAAGGCCTTTTTTTATTTTAGCTTTATTATGTTTAATTGTATTCAGAATTTCTCCTCCATGTTCCACGTGTATTTCTGTCCTAACCTTTTGGGTCGTGATGTTTCAGTAGTTTTTCATGTCGGCGGACTGAATTTCTGGCCTCACTGCACAATGTTAGCGTAAGTGGAAGTAAAAGATGGTTAAAGTGACCTGGTTTACTTCAGAAGAGGACAAACGGTGCTTCGGATAAAACAGACTCTCATCCTCATGAACTTTCCTCTGACCTTCTGATTCACTTCATTTAGAACTGGTCTCATTCACTTTAATTCAATTCATTCACTTTTATTTGTGTAGCACTTTTAACAATCGACGTTACCTCAAAGCAGCTTTACGGAACATAAGAAATATTATAATAATATAAGAAATAAGAGGAACCTTGTGAGGAACCAGACTCTAAAGTGAACCTCGTCCTCATTTGGGTGACACTGGAAGGTGTGATTATAAACTGTTATAAACACCAGAGAGTGTTATTATGAATGATGTCCTTTCTACAGTCAGATCCAGTCTGATAATTGTGTATTAATGAGGAGGTTGTTGTCATCAGAGACCACATGGTGTTGGTGACTTCTCACTGAAGGTCCGAATCCTCAAGAAGTGGAACACAACTGGAGATAGAACGTCTCTTGGTGCCTTGGGAGCCTTAGGATTTATCACATATACAGACAGTGGAATTCTGTAACCTCCTGGTGTTCCAGAGACAGGATCCTGTGCTGGATTCCCAGGCAGGGAGCTAATCCCTAATCCACCCAATTATCCTAATCCCAGATAAAATAAAGGGTTATGTCAACTATCAACTTACAAAATCGACTCACGTGATCCTGAAAGAACAACAACAGTGAAATGCTTTCTTCACATATCCCAACTTTAGTCAGAGAACAGGATCAGTCATGATACAGCACTCATAGAGCTCAGAGAGCTCATTCTATGAGCGAGGCTATTAGCCACACCGGGTCTTACATTAAGGGCCTTGCACAAGGGCCCAAAAGAGTCAGCAAAGCAGTGTTCTGGTTTGAACCCTGACCTTTTCAATCACCCTTAATCGTCTGTTCCAGTTTGTTGCAAACTCATTCAGCTCATCTGTACAATTTGTCAATCAGCCAATCATGTGGCATCAGTACAGTAAATAAAGCCATCAGATAGAGGTCAAAGGTTTCAGTCCATGTTCATATCAAACATCAGAATGAGGAAAAAAACGACAGTGATGACAATGGCGTGGTTGTTGGTGACAGACTTCATGTTGAGGTCTCTCAATGTCACTCTCTTTCCCTCACACACCACTAGAGTTTATACAGATTGGTCCAAAAACATCCAGTGAGCAGTAGAACGGTGTTTATAGTGATGAGAGAACTTTCAGAACTAACACTAACCACTCTTGACAAAAGTGGTGAGAAGAACAACATCTCAAAACTCACTGAACTGTAAAGCAGCCGGGTTTCAACAGCAGAACATCACAGGAGGATCCAACTGGCTCAAAAACGTCAACGTCGGCAATACGTGCTGCCGAGACAAAGCTTCCCTGTAGCCTAGCTAGTCTTATAAATCCTTCAGGATGATCAGAAGTACTGAAGTTTCACCAAAACAATGAGTGATGATACCCTGACTCTGTCTTATACTACAGTACTTTTCCTGAAGAGAGAGTTTGTGTGCACAAACAAACACAGCCTGGGACTTTTATACCGCCGATTCAGTGCAATAGTCACAATTGAGTCATTATCGATAATCATCGAAGCTTAAAATAAGGGAGAAAAGAATACAGAACCAAAGCCAGGGCAGAATCATTGATAAAACACAGGAAGAAATGATACATATACATTACATCTGAAGGCAAAAAACTTATCAAATCATATATCTTCGAGGAAACTATTCACGATCGCTAGCTACAGTGTATAGTGAAGTGCATTCGCATTAAAGCACTAATACATTCAGTCCACTATTCAGTCCTGAATGTAGGGTATATAGTGTGACATCACAAGGACATCTTGTCAACATTTAACCTTTAGCCACTCACTCACTCACTCATTTTCTACCGCTTATCCGAACTACCTCGGGTCACGGGGAGCCTGT
Source organism: Tachysurus fulvidraco (assembly GCF_022655615.1). NCBI lineage: Eukaryota > Metazoa > Chordata > Actinopteri > Siluriformes > Bagridae > Tachysurus > Tachysurus fulvidraco. Next base: position 2,663,577 of record NC_062542.1, read on the forward strand.
GCCTATCTCAGGCGTCTTTGGGCATCGAGGCAGGATACACCCTGGACGGAGTGCCAACCCATCGCAGGGCACATACATACTCTCATTCACTCACACACTACGGACAATTTTCCAGAGATGCCAATCAACCTACCATGCATGTCTTTGGACCAGGGGAGAAAACCGGAGTACCCGGAGGAAACCCCCGAGGCACGGGGAGAACATGCAAACTCCGCACACACAAGGCGAAGGCGGGAATCGAACCCCCGACCCTAGAGGTGTGAGGCGAACGTGCTACCCACTAAGCCTCCGTCCCCCCCGTTAACCTTTAGCCAAAGTTCTCAAAAGCAAAAGGATTCTTTATGAGACTCTTTACTAGATTTTCTTTACAAGCTGCTGTAGCGCTTAAAGGTGACAGTTATTACACCTGGTGTTGATTTCTTGGCTTCAACATGTCTGGCAGACGTCTCCATCAGCAGGTCTCCAGACTAATGTGGATTAATGCCAGGTGCTGAAAAAGTACTAAGTTGTTTTACTGGAAGTCACATTTGGATTTTGGATATGATTGTATATTAAATAAAATGTCCAGCAAATCAACATTTTTTTTCATGCGCATGCTAATCTTATGTGTTTTTTAGCTTCTTAGTAGTTCAGAATAACAGCAGTAGCAGCTTGTTAGCAGTTCAGTAATATGCTAACAGCAGTTTGTTAGCAGTTCAGTAATATGCTAACAGCAGTTTGTTAGCAGTTCAGTAATATGCTAACAGCAGTTTGTTAGCAGTTCAATAATATGCTAACAGCAGTAGCAGCTTGTTAGCTTGTTAACAGCGATTTGTTAGCAGTTCAGTAATATGCTAACAGCAGTAGCAGATTGTTAGCTTGACAACAGCAGTTTGTTAGCAGTTCAGTAATATGCTAACAGCAGTAGCAGCTTAGCTTGTTAACAACAGTTGGTTAGCAGTTCAGTAATTTGCTAACAGCTGTAGCTGATTGGTAGCTTGTTAACAGCAGTTTGTTAGCAGTTCAGTAATTTGCTAACAGCAGTAGCAGCTTGTTAGCTTGTTAACAGCAATTTGTTAGCAGTTCAGTAATATGCTAACAGCAGTAGCAGATTGTTAGCTTCTTAACAGCAGTTTGTTAGCAGTTCAGTAATTTGCTAACAGCAGTAATATTCTATCAGCAGTAGCAGTGGAATAAAACATGTCATTAAATAAGTCGTTGGTTGGATGAGAGACCTTCACATGAGACTTTCAACATTTGTAATTGAAGGATATTGAAGATCTAAATTAATAAAAGACCTTTTTGTTTGTTTGTCTGTTTGTTTTCTTTTACAGAAAGTGAAAGTTCAACTACTTAATTTCAACAACTCTTAGTTTAAATTCAGCAAAACAATCATTAAATATAGTAAAAGAAATTCAGTTCGTCAAGATCTTTTTCACTATGAACCGAGAGGTTTGCTTGATTGATTGACTATAATTATTCTATTATTAAAATAAAAATCTTAGCAGGTACTTGAAAGATACAGCTGGTATAACATCTGGCTGTTCAGTCCAGGAAACTGATTTCCTTCATTTTTGTGCTGAAACTCGAATTGTATTTATTTCATTTGGTCTTCTCTTTTAAAGCACATGTCAGTATCCATGATCTGAACTCTTTTGCTAATCCTGTATATCCTGTATATACTGTATTTCTGATTTTCAGACAAAAAAGTTCTTTTTTTTTTCTGGGTGTTTTTCTTTTCTTTTTTCATTCCCCATTATCTGCTTTCGAGCTTAGTGTTTTTTGGACTGTCATGTTCAATCCCAGGACATTTTGCTATTTACCTAAACAGGAAAAGGGCATCTGTGTACACAGCACGAGTTAAATTACATGCTGAATACATTAGCATTATCTGTCTGATGATGGGAAGGCTGTGAAATTCTATGAGCGAGGCTATTAGCCACACCGGGTCTTAAAAAGCTTTGAATTACAAACGAACGGCCGACTCGGTCAGAAAGAGAGAGAGAGAGAGAGAGAAAGCACAGTTTTTATTTTTAATATTCTCCATTAGAAGAATCAATAAGAGAGAAGTCAGAAGAAAATGTGTCCAACTAACTGGTCATTTGTGCTTCAAATGTGAGATAAACAAATCATTAGAGTTAACTGCTCAGCTTCTGTAATTGATATAAACAACATTTTGTGTTTCATTACTAAAAAACTACTAAAAAAAACCAATATATTTTCCATGACAACCAGGAAATGCATGATTTTATTTTATTCCATACTCTCCCTTAACTAGCACATGGTTCAATCAACATACAGTGCAATCGAGTTTAAGTTAAAAACAGATTTCAATTAGTTAATTAATCAGTGAAACATAAGGAGAACGCCCCCTGGTGTTCCATCAGGATATTGTCCAAGCCATTGTGACAATTTTCACTCAATAATAAATGTGGCGGAGGGCACGGTGGCTTAGTGGTTAGCACGTTCGCCTCACACCTCCACGGTTGGGGGTTCGATTCCCGCCTCTGCCTTGTGTGTGGAGTTTGCATGTTCTCCCAGTGCCTCGGGGGTTTCCTCCGGGTACTCCGGTTTCCTCCCTCGGTCCAAAGACATGCATGGTAGGTTGATTGGCATTTCTGGAAAATTGTCCGTAGTGTGTGAGTGAATGAGAGTGTGTGTGTGCCCTGCGATGGGTTGGCACTCCGTCCAGGGTGTATCCTGCCTCGAAGCCCGATGACGCCTGAGATAGGCACAGGCTCCCCGTGACCCGAGGTAGATCGGATAAGCGGTAGAAAATGAATGAATGAATGTATGAATAAATGACGCATTTCTCCTGCAAAGCAGGAAATCAAGCTTTTTGATCATGACAAGAGAAGGAGAAAATTTGCATATCAAACAATAACATCAGCGTATGAGGTACAGTATGGAACAGATGCCAGTTTCGAAAGATATGCAATATAGTTTTTGGTTGAAAATGCTTTCCGCCTAGTATTGTTGTCACGTATACATTACAGCACAGTGAAATTATTTCTTCACATATCCCAACCTTTTGGAGGTTGGGGTCAGAGTGCAGGGTCAGCTATGATACGGGCACCACTGGAGCAGTGAGGGTTAAGGGCCTTGCTTAAGGGCCCAACATTGGCAACTTTGTAGTGTTGTGGTTTGTACCCTGATCCTCTGATCAACAACCTTGAGCCTTAACTGTTTGAGTCCGTTTGTTGAGTCTAACATCTTTCTTCTCCTTTTGTAAAATATTGTAGTATACATTATAAAGATGTACCATTTATTCTGTTTTAAAGCAATATGTCTGCCTGGAAAAAGAAAAAAAAAAATCTCAAAACATTTTAAACTAATCTCGGTGTTCAGGTGACTGTCCTGAAAATTGGTTTAATTCTTAATGATTTTTTTAAACAATGAGTTTAATGGTATAATTTGGACCTACTGTAATACATCCCTTAGCCAGATTTTTAATTTTTTTGTTTTTGATGCTTGTTAATGACAGGCAGTGAGAATTCAAGCCAAACAAACAGCAAATGTGTTAAAGATTTTGCTCATGAAAGTGAGCAAAAAAACTCTTTTCTGAGGACCATCTAGGTGTGAAACACTGAATAAAATATTAATATATAATATAAATATAATATTCCTAGAGCACATTAAATTCAGGGTCAGAAAAACAGCAATGTCATGGTTTTTCTAACAGTGTGTAGAAATCTCAGTAGCTAGTTTATAACATTTTGTGTATTACATTCAGCATTTATTCATTATTTATTTCATTATTTGTTTGTTTGTTTATGGCTTCAATGATCCAAGAACGCATTGCATTATCACCAGATGTGAAATTTTACTCGGTTTGCACTCGGTGGCTCAGCTTAGCAGCTTACATCAACAAACACTGCTGCAACCCAAACATATTGCTGATTTGAATCATTTCCAGCAGGTGAGTCGATTCAGAACCACTTTCTCGCAGCGATTCAATTCACTATGAAGAAATGTCTCTGAAATGACTATATACTGAATGGTTGTGTTCTCACCTTGCTAAATAAACCAAATATTCTAAATGCTTTATGTGTGTTTCCTAAAGTATTCATATGGGATTCATACCATAATAACATAAGATTACATTTTAATTTTGCAGTACTGTGGCTAAATCTGCTGAAAAAACTGCTTAGAAATGATATGCAGATGTTGTTTTTATGTTCTTCTTCTTTTACATACTGTGTATCAGAATCCGGTGTGCGAGCGTTCAGTTGGGGGCAACAGCTATTTACGAAATTATGTGAGTCGACTAATGAATGTCAATGATGATCATGGATCAGTTTATGAATATTAATACGAGGCACCTCATAACAGTTTATAAAAGGTCACTTGTGATGGCTAAAATTGATATGGAAGTACTAAAAAAAAACAGTAGCTTTTAAAAACTGAACAAAATGGAGATGTGGATGCTTCAATTGTTTGGATTGTTTCTGATGTAACATTTTGTTTTCCATAAAGAATAAAACTGTTACTACCAAATACAATTTGATTATGTTCCAACAAGACAAAAATCAAGAGTTGTAGTCACCTATGAAAACAAAGTTATAAATCTTTGGCACTGGAGATTCCTCAAAAAAAAAAAAAAAAAAGCTAGACAGATATTTCCTGTTCATTTCCTATCACCACAGCAGTTGATTGTGAAAATCCGGATTAAGAATTCATTAACATTTTGGTATAAAGATGAAGAACCCTGTCTAAGGTGTTCCTCAAGGCTCTAATCTTTGTCCGTATGAGTTCTTCTGCAAAAATGAACCTACAGTATGGTAGAAGTAATTGACACCATTCATTCATCCATTTGCTATACCCATTATCCTACACAGGGTCACAGGGACCCTGGAGTCTGTACAAGGAGGGGGACACAATGGACATGGTGGCAACCCATCACAGGGTACAATCACAAACACAATCTCACACTACAGATGCCTTTCACCCTACAACACATGTCTTTGGACTGAGCAGGAAATCAGCTTTGTGTAGCATGTCAGCAAACTGCAATCCAGGCAGAGAATCCCAAACAGGATATGAGTAAAATAAAAAAAGGAAGGAACAACGTGGTGCTCATATTTTATCCGATTTGGTATTAAGGGTCGCCGTGCCGTGCACGGCACAGAAGTAGAAGTGACCACTAGGGGATGACCCAGAAACAAGCTTCAATTCAACTTTAAAGCATCAAATCCTCCAAAAAACACGAAAAAACCTATTTACCTAGTAAAGTTTATACTCTCAATAATTTTTTAAGCCCACACACAAAGCACAATATGATTCACAGCCTTCATACAATTAGAAAAAAATTGCATAGTGGCATAGCATATGGCATAGTGATTAGCACGTTCGCCTCACACCTCCAGGGTCGGTGGTTCGATTCCCGCCTCCGCCTTGCGTGTGTGTGGAGTTTGCATGTTCTCCGGTTTCCTCCCCCGGTCCAAAGACATGCATGGTAGGTTGATTGGCATCTCTGGAAAATTGTCCGTATTGTGTGAGTGTGTGAGTGAATGAGAGTGTGTGCCTTGTGATGGGTTGGCACTCTGTCCAGGGTGTATGATGCCCGATGACGCCTTGAGATAGGCACGAGTAGTTGTATAAGCGGTAGAAAATGAGTGAGAGAGTGAGTGAGAGAAAAAGAAGAAGACTGAGCATTCACGGCGATCCTGTTTCTCCTCCAGCTCCCACATCAGCATGTTCATCACTCCCTCCAAAACCCTATCTGCCAATATTCCTTTTCTTTAAACCCTGAAACCGGTGACTATTTTCACCTGGTCTGAAACGAGTACAAATCGGATCCTATGTTCATCTCTACTATGTCCTGTGATCCAATTTTCATTGACGGAGCTTATTACGTCCTACAATCAATAACCTCTCACGCTCCAAACCACCTGTATATCGAGTTGGACCGGGTTGGTGAGTGCAGCATACAAACAGACTTTAAATATCCTATGCGGCACAGGGCACCCAGACCCAGCGAGATCAAGGTCGAAAAAGTCTAGTAGAGTGGATTTAATATTAATGGAAGAATCCTGTGTACCAGCAGCCCATTCTCTCTACACTCCAGCTCTACAGAAGCAAAGAAAAGGCCATTGTTCATAGGTTTTTTTTTTCTTTTTACCCCTTTTTCCATATGTCTTATGCTTTTTTTTTAAATCCATTTTTTATGGGGAAGAATCTGTCACTCCATTTCTGTCACATTCATCTATTAAACCTGCATCTCCTAGCAATTTAAATGCAACTACCATGCCTGTTTTGTTTGCTTGGCTGAGACCGATGACTAATCCCACAAAAACAGCTTCGGTATCATTATAAATTTTATGATAAAGAATATTTTATGTTTATATATATATATATATATATATATATATATATATATATATATATATATATATATATACACAAACAAAAAAAATATATAACAAAATGATGGCACAAATCAAACAAAACCAATTAATTTAAGCTTAATCCTGGATAGAGGCAAAGGCAGGGTGGGAATGTCCACATTCAGACATTCAGTAACACCAAGGAGCAACTGGACAATCTATCACCAATCCATCAACTGGGAAAACCACAGAGCCTGGAAGAAACCCAGCAGAAAAGGGCAGATCATGCTAAACAATAGTCCAAGCTCAGGATCAAACCTTTTTAATGCTGCTTTGGGAACACCCTCCTAAAGCTGGTGCTGGAACCTGTCACTATGGAAGTCTATCACCTTCACGGCCCAGGAACCCTGCTAGATAAAGTGTATCCATCCCCCATACAGTTCTGTGTGTATGTATGTAATCAGTATGTGTTTGTTGCATTCTCTACAGAAGAAGCCTTTGTGATTACAGATCTCCTTCACTTTAGTTGTTAATCTCAAAGCCATGAAGGACGGAGCGCTTTGTGCTGCCTCTTTGGCCATCTTGAAGCAATCTACACAGACAAGACTTTAGAAATGTGCCACGGTTATCATCGCCACAATAGCCAGCCATTACATAGCTCTCTAAAGCTCACCTGATGCATTTAAGCTTCAGCAAATGCAGCAAACTGTTGTAAATTGGTGGAGATGATGAGCCTGCCTGCAAGTCGGCGAAATAAATCGCGGCACAACGGCAAAGTGGTCTCTTATAACTAGATTTCAAATGCTTTCTGCTCTCAGACATTTTACTCAAACACTCGCCTGATCGTTTCATTCTGTTCTTGGAATCAATAACAATAGCTAAAAAAGAAATTGGTGTCAAAATCTAACGACCTATAAATGCGCCGTAAAGTTTTGTTCATGGTCCGCGGTCACTAGCTGCTCAAGGAACCTGAACGTCTGAAAGGTTCTTGAAAACATGATTTACGCGACACTCTATCGACAAAAAAAAAAAAAAAAAGGAAATGTTAACAACAATTTGTTTGATGCAGAATTGTCAACTGATCTGTCGCGATTCATTCGGGAGCAAAATGTCAAATAAAAAAACCTTTTCTTTTTTCACGGAAAAAAGAAAAGACACATACTATGGTGCTTAAACACTTTAAATAGTCACGGGAAATAAAACTAATGTGGTGGGCAAAGAATTGTCAAAAGGCTTTAGAAACAATTACAAGGTACTTATCTGAGGTGCCGCTCGTCCTAGATCGCTCGAACGGATACGTCGTTTAATTGAGGATACATTGCGCTTGTGCTGGGGGAACGGTGGCTTAGTGGTTAGCATGTTCGCCTCACACCGCCAGGGTTCGACTCATATCGATACAGTTTGCATGTTCTCCCCGTGCCTCGGGGGTTCCCTCCGGGTACTCCGGTTTGAACCCCGGTCCAAAGACATGCATGGTAGGTTGATTGGCATCTCTGGAAAATTGTCTCCGTAGTGTGTGAGTGTGTGTGTGTGCCCTGCGATGGGTTGGCACTCCGTCCAGGGTGTATCCTGCCTCGATGCCCGATGACGCCCGAGAAGTTTGGATAAGTGGTAGAAAATAAGTGAGAGTGAGAGAGTGCGATTGTGCTAGAGAGCAAAAATGAACATGGTTTCCCAGGAGCAGCAATTTGAAAAAGAATATATTGAAGTTGCATGTGCTGCTTTGAGACAGGTTTCTCAAAGGCTCTTTTATTTGGTTCTTTAATATAACAGGCTGCATTATTGATGCATCTTAAAGGGACTGTGATTAAGTGTAAGCAGGAGCAGCTGGGAGGCTGCACTACATCACTCAGGTCTGCTCTCCGGAGAAGACGACAAGATTAACGAAAAGAGACCAACTGTCCCTGAAGACACGAACACGATCTCCTGCTTAATGAACTTGAAAAAGGGTGAAAGCAGTAGTAATAGAAATATGTTTAAATATTTATAACTCTCTGAAACAAACATTAAAACAAGAGTGTAAAACATATGGGCTACACGAGGGATGAGATTACTCTCTCGTCTGTCACTAGAGAAGTTTGTGGTTTAACGTTATTTATGCAAAAGAGGGTGGATAACTACGCATCAGTGCGAGCGTCTTATGCTACCCGGTCTTGCATATTAAGCACGTGTTAGACTTCACCCTCTGCACTTAGTCACTCTTATGTGATCTAGAGCACTAGATAATGGATGGGAATTGGCAGATTTAGGAGAATCAGGGAGAAAAAAAAAAAAATTCTGGCCAGTGGAAGCCAGTGTGATGTGATGTGACCCAGAAAATGTGTTTGACATTTCTGTATTAAATGAAAAATGCATCCCTGGTTTGCATTTCAAGACAAGTCTCCATTTATCTCCATTTTTGTACATAAAAGCTTGATAGTTTTACCATAAATAAGCACCATGGACTACTCAAGGGCATGTTGGAAACGGCACTGGCATTCCATTAGAGCTTGGCTCTGAAATGGGCCACAGTATGTACACTGGGCTGGTACCATTTCCATCTGGTAGTGAACTGAGAAAGAGAAAAAGAGAAAGAGAAAGAGAAAAAGCATGGTACTAAATAAAGACTAGCAAGAATCCCATATATGAAAAAGAACTAGAAATCAGAAAACCACTTATGAACACTCCCCCCCCAACACTCAAGATGTGTGTGTGTGTGTGTGTGTGTGTGTGTGTGTGTGTGTGTGTGTGTGTGTGTGTGTGTGTTTTTGTTTTTTTTTACTAGTACAATAAAAACCACTCACTCACTCACTCACTCACTCACTCACTCACTCACTCACTCAGGGTCACGGGGAGCCTGTGCCTATCTCAGGCGTCATCGGGCATCGAGGCAGGATACACCCTGGACGAAGCGCTAACCCATCACAGGGCACACACACACTCTCACTCACACACACTCAGACACTACGGACAATTTTCCAGAGATGCCAATCAACCTACCATGCATGTCTTTGGACCGGGGGAGGAAACCGGAGTACCCGGAGGAAACCCCCAAGGCACGGGGAGAACATGCAAACTCCACACACACAAGGCGGAGGCGGGAATCGAACCCCCAACCCTGGAGGTGTGAGGCGAACGTGCTAACCACTAAGCCACCGTGCCCCCCCCCCCCCCCAATAAAAACCAACCAACAATAAAACAGTAGCTGACTAATCATCTTATCTGTAGGTAAAGCTGTTGAGAACATCAGTATTGTACACATACTGCTGTTGTACAACATTAAATCTAACGTCAGTTAACCACCAAACACATTTGAAGCTTTTTTCTATTCTACACTTTTAATAAAGTGAAAATAAATAAATAACTGAGAACTGAGAGTACGCAGCATGGAAGCCTCTGTCCATCAACCGAGCCACTTTTGCAGCTCAATGATCGGCCTTCCTTGGATGCAGGATGTGAATGGTAGACGTGAGTGGGAGTTCAAATTTGGCCTCAGTAACGTCTAGAAAAACAATTTCAGTCAGCCTGTGAACTGGAATACATTGATCTAAACTAGCTGTCTGGTTCGGACAGTGATGTGCAACACCACAGAGTTCACTACACCGCGGTGCAGGGATTCTATGTACATTTTATTTAGCTGGAAACAACAACAAAAACTAAAGCGCTCCATGAGAAAGTACGTGCAGCTGACTGAAGAATTAGCTTCTTCTAGTACTGACAAGAGGGGACACGGTGGCTTAGTGGTTAGCATGTTCGCCTCACACCTTCAGGGTTGGGGGTTCGATTCCCGCCTCCGCCTTGTGTTTGTGGAGTTTGCATTTTCTCCCCGTGCCTCGGGGGTTTCCTCCGGGTACTCCGGTTTCCTCCCCCAGTCCAAAGACATGCATGGTAGGTTGATTGGCATCTCTGGAAAATTGTATTGTATCCTGCCTCGATGTCCGATGACGCCTGAGATAGGCACAGGCGATGGATGGATGGATGGATGGATGGATGGATGGATGGATGGATGGATGGATGGATGGATGGATGGATGGATGGATGGATGGATGGATAGGCACAGGCGATGGATGGATGGATGGATGGATGGATAGGCACAGGCGATGGATGGATGGATGGATGGATAGGCACAGGCGATGGATGGATGGATGAATGGATAGGCACAGGTGATGGATGGATGGATGGATGGATGGATGGATGGATGGATGGATAGGCACAGGCGAGGGATGGAGGGATGGATGGATGGATGGATAGGCACAGGCGAGGGATGGATGGATGGATGGATAGGCACAGGCGATGGATGGAGGGATGGATGGATGGATGGATAGGCACAGGCGAGGGATGGATGGATGGATGGATGGATAGGCACAGGCGATGGATGGATGGATGGATGGATAGGCACAGGCGATGGATGGATGGATGGATAGATAGGCACAGGCGATGGATGGATGGATGGATGGATGGATGGATGTCCAGACCAGCACAGGGCATTTAGCCTGCCTTCTTTACCATTTGCCTTGCATGTGCTACTCTATGCAACCCCCTACTATAACAATATTCCATAAACCAGAAAACTACCGGATATTTTTTCACTCCGCCTCACTAACAGATTATCCGAAACAGCAGTAAAACAGCTCTCAGGTCACGACAATGCTCAAAATGTGCTGAGACAAAAATGATTATCTGACATAAACTACAATTCTTAGAAAGCTTTATGCTATTAGCGGTGTTTAGCTCGAAAGCAGAAAGTGTGGAAGAAAAACAGCAGAAAGGGGTAGAAAGAGGGGTAGAAAGACAGCGATCAAATCATGGCTATGTATAGGAAGAATGTGAATTTCTAACAATTCTGGGAAAAGAAGTCATTCTTGGCTAATTACACTTGCAGGTAAAAGGGCAACAAATATCCTTCTAGTGACAGCAGCAGCTAAGTGAACTCTCTCTGAACTTTTTCACTTCTCATCGTATGTAATTTACTAATTCAGGATAACTGACCCTACCGAATATATTCACAGGTGCAGAAATGTATTATTCAGCCTTCCAGACTTTATTGTCTATTGTTCTTTCAAAGGCCCCAGAGGGTTCATATTTATGCAAATCGAGCCAAGAAAGAGACAGCAGCAAAAATAAGTCAAACCTACACGAAACCTAAGCTAAGGCAGCTAACGTGACGATCTCTAAAGATTCTCAAGTTTATACGATCTACCTACAATCCGAGGCGGAAGATTTTCGGACTCAGAATTTAAGGGAATTTAGACACTGCTTTTTTATTTATTTATTTATTTATTAATGATTTAGAGAAACACGGCTTCTCAATAACACTTTGACTTTGCCGTTCGGTTGGAAAGACCGGCAAGTATCAATAATGCACACATGCCTACCAGCTCAATCACTTATTCTGAGCTACCCTTGAAGATATGTGCGATTTTTTTCGCGGCAAGGTGAAAACCATCGTCGATGTCCGTAGCACAGGTCACAGAACAGGATGGCGGCATCAGACAAGATTAATATACTGTATGATTGAAACAAAACCATGAGCTACAAGCACCCGGACACGGCGCAGATATGACTGATGTCTGTTATTTTATAAATAAAACAAAGTTGGACATTTCAGAAATGGTCAAATATCTTACATTTACATTTTTCTATATCTGATTTACTGGGGGGGGGGGCACGGTGGCTTAGTGGGTAGCATGTCCTGCCTTGTGTGTGGAGTTTGCATGTTCTCCCCGTGCCTCGGGGGTTTCCTCCGGGTACTCCGGTTTCCTTCCCCGGTCCAAAGACATGCATGGTAGGTTGATTGGCATCTCTGGAAAACTGTCTGTAGTGTGTGTGTGTGTCTGTGTGTGTGTGTGAGAGTGAATGAGAGTGTGTGTGTGTGTGTGCCCTGTGATGGGTTGGCACTCCGTCCAGGGTGTATCCTGCCTCGATGCCCGATGACACCTGGGATAGGCACAGGCTCCCCGTGACCCGAGTAGTTCGGATGAGTGAGTGAGTGAGTGAGGAACATGCAAACTCCACACACAAGGCGGAGGAGGGAATCGAACCCCCAACCCCGGAGGTGTGAGGCAAACGTGCTAACCACTAAGCCACCGTGACCCCTAATTATTTCCAGTATTCACTAAAATATCTACATCCAGGTCTTTGTCTAAACCCCATTTGGATATTTGTATTATTGTTTGTGCTTCCCACGTACAACCTTTCCTTGCCAATTCAACAATGAGGCAAGTGGCCAAAGGGAACAGAGTCCAAACCACTTCTGTTTTGGATTTGATGAATGAATAGATTTATAATTATTTTTTTATTTAGCTGAAAATATTAACCAAAAAAAAAAAAAAAAAAAAAAGCGGTTAAAAAGAGCATTCCATCGGCAGCTGAAAAAACCATGAAACATTTCTATGGTCTGGTAAAATGGAAGCTACTGTACTGTATGAGGCAGCCTGACATGGTCTGAATGTGTGTGTGTCAAGCTGGTAAAAAATAAGTGCAAAAAAAAAAATCTAAAATACCATCTCTCAACCGTTCGGATCCACATGTGGTAAAAAATAAAGCCAATTACTGACTACAAAAGAAAGGTCAATAATGCAACAGTTATTACAGCCTTGCAGGTGGACTTTAGAACTCTTTATACTCACACAGAAGCCTGGAATGTAAAACAAGGAAATAACACCTCGGCTCTCAGAGATGTCAAGTTGACACGAGAACGTACGCGACCACTGGGGTTGAGTTCAGACCTTCATTTATTCAGGATCCGACACCTCTCAGATTTGAAGTGACTCAGTTCTTGAACTTATTTCTGTGAATAAGGCAAATTTTCAGCTTTTTTTCCTGCTTTCAAATTAACTTTATTCACGACATGGATACGGCAAAAAAAAAAAAAAGGCACGACAAGAAGTAAGCCGAAGTAACAATGCAAAAAACAGCATGACAGAAAGTGACATTTCAATTTCTGAGGCTTATTGGCTCATCGCTCACAAAAATCAACCTTGTGCGCATTTCTGGATTTCTAAATTCCATAGTCATGTTTTTTTTTATTTATCATTAATCCAGGGGCGGTGTCTCCGGCTCCCCCTGTCTGTGATCTCAGCCACCCTAAAACTATAAGTAATTTTAAAAATTACGTTAAAATGCAGGACGTGTCGTCGATGGGAAAGAAAATTATTTATCGGTTTGATCCAATTGCGGGGGGGGGCATGGTGGCTTAGTGGCTCCAGGGTTGGGGGTTCGATTCCCGCCTCCGCCTTGTGTGTGTGGAGTTTGAATGTTCTCCCCGTGCCTCGGGGGTTTCCTCCGGGTACTGTTTGTCCGTAGTGTGTGAGTGTGTGTGAGTGAATGAGAGTGTGTGTGTGTGCCCTGTGATGGGTTGGCACTCCGTCCAGGGTGTATCCTGCCTCGATGCCCGATGACGCCTGAGATAGACACAGGCTCCCCGTGACCCGAGAAGTTCGGATAAGCGGTAGAAAATGAATGAATGAATGAATGAATGAATCCAATTGCGATTTTTTTTTACTTTGCTTTTACGCGCGTGCGTTGTAGTCTTTCAAAAGTACGTCATCAGCTGTCTGTTTTATATGAACGGAGAAGCTCAGAGTCAGTCAGAGCTGGAGGCGTTCATCTATAACGTTAATCGGCGGAAAGCCACAAAGACGGCAACCAAAAGCATTCGATACTAAATAAAAATAACATTTATTGATTCGGTCTTTGTCTTGTGAATATTTTGTTTATTAATGACTGCATTCATCGGACACACTGTTCGTAGAGAATGCACACATACATGAACTGATTTGATTCGAGACCGACATCATTACATCATGCATAAAATTTTGGTGTCCACTTTTGCCATTTTAAATAATAGCATAACTTTTGTCTTACTATGTAGTCATATAATATATAATATAAAACTCTTCTTGTTTTAAATTCTCACTGAGGGCTAAAAACCCCCTAAAGATGAAACCCTAGAACCGCCCCTGCATTAATCCTTCTATTCGTTTTTATAAGAGTTGTTATAAATGGTTGTTTTTAGGTTGAGTGTACAGTATATATCCATTCCTGAGACTTTTCCCTCTGTGTTCGCGTCCTGTGTCTTCTGGTGTTCTGGTACTTCATGTTTTACAAGTTAATCACTAGTCGAGATCCATGTGCCAGACAACTTTTGAAATATCTCTATCTCTGGGTACTATTACGACCTGTCTCGAGACGGTAGATACCCTCATGCCTGAGTAATACCGTTGCTTGAATGGGTATTTTGTCATCTATAAACGAGGCCAGACTAGGCACACTCCACACTCATACCAAATATACTCCACAGGGATTCATCTTCCAGTCACTGTGCTACACACACTACACCCACGACTGTGCTCGTAAGCATGACTCAGACTCCATCGAGTTTGCGGGCGTCAACGGCAGTCACGGGGCTCGTTACCGGTGTTGACGAGAAAGCTTCCGACCTGCTGTGAAACACCTTGCAGCGTGGTGTACAATCCTTCCGACAAAAATCCCACCCTCTGTGTCAATATTCCTATGGAGATGATTGCTAACTTCAAAGAATCTGTTCTCTACGACGCTAAGAAAGGCGAACCGTGCATCGTCGGTCTCGCACGCACCGTCTACCGTACCTTGTCCAAAATGTGCAACAGATTCCACTTTCTAAAAATGCAATGGAAAATCAATCTGTATCCTTGGCTCCTTTCCAGGTTCTACAGGTGCACAGTGGAGAGCATAACTAACCGACGGGAGCACCGTCTGCTATGGTAGCTTTGTAAAAACAGTAATAGTTTATCAAAAGGATGCCTTCCCATCCATCTATACAGGAAAATGTATGAGAAAAGAAAGAAATCATGGTCTCTTTGAAAACCCAGGTGCCTGGTAACAAGGCTGCCAACTCTCACACGTTCAGCGTGAGACTCACGCAATTGACCCAGATCTCACGCAGACTCATGCAGCACTGAGGAAAAAAAATCGCGTCGCATGATCTCGCAAAGCAACGTGCGGAGAGACCAGACAAACCGTGTAGTCAGCCATTAAACTGTGTAGTCAGCCGTTCTCCCTCCCATCTGCACCGTGTGAATTGAATTGCTCCGTGTCTCCGTCCAGTTTAGGCTAGTAACTAAAAAGGTCTATGCTGCTTTATACAGTAGTTTATATAGAATTAAGCTAGCATTAGCAGAGTTGTTTGTTTTGCAGCACTTAGCAGTTATTTTACATAACTTTATCATAAAAAACAATACAAACAAGGCTGCCGAATCTCACGCATTCATTTTAAACAAAATGTAATGCAAATCTCCCAAGAAATTCTGTACAGATCCCAAACACTTTAACAATCGATATATACTTATTACACTTCCGCTAATGCAAGGATTTTGTGTTTGTATTTTTTTTCACATCAAGCCACGCCCCACAATAAGCCCCTCCTCCATAATCAAAGCCCCGCCCCTCAAAAATCTCACTCTAAGCTGAACTCAAAAGTTGGCAGCCCCGTGGTAAGCGATCCCAGAGCCTACTTTTTTTTTTTTGCCTTCAGGACAGTCGGCAGAACTTGTTTCTATGAGCTGTAAAGCTTCTTAGGCTCAAACATATTTATTGGGTCTTGATCACTAACCTCAAATCTCAACAGTCGTGACAAAAATTACCCGGACTCGACTGCCACATACAAGACCAAAACCCTGAGCACTTTATGATATCCACCTCGGTTTTCTGCTGAAACGTCGTAGCACATTTTTCCAACGAATACGAAAACGTCATGTTTCTCATCCTGTTTTTTTTTTTTTTTTGCACTTAACGAGGTTTGTAATCTATACCGTTCTTTCATATACTATATCTTCTACATAGCGTTATTTTTATCTCCTGGTTGTGTAAATCTCGATGTCGAAAGGTGCGTTTTTTTTATTTTTTTTATCCTGAACACTCGCGCACAGATATAATGATGAGAAATGTTTTTTTTAAAAAAAAAGGTCTAGCAGCATTCATTAGTCAAAGTGCAAGGCTCTGTGTGTGGTAGGATGTGTGGGTGTGTGGTAGCAGAGAAGTCGTCATCCTCCACAACTCGGAAAAGTTTTGACCACTTATTTCCGCTCCACTCGAGTCGCATCATCGTCATCATCATCACGATGTGCTATATGTGAAAAATAAGAAGAAGCTTAAAACCGAAAATATGTTCGATGCTATTCTATAGTTACTGGTACATACTGTAGAAGGGCACAGGCAATAGAACGAGGGCTCGAATAAAATGCGGTATTGTCGGGATGAAAGAGAAAAAAAAAACAGCAAAAAATGGAATATTTGTAGATTTTAACGAGCATTTATTCAGGAATGACAAGTAGCTCGATATGAATAACATATCTTCTCATTTCGAATCCACACCAAATGAACTGTGTAGGATGAAGACGCGGTATGAGAATGAATAGCCTTCCCATTTGTTGTTAGAGAGGCATCTATCAGCCACGCTGCTTAATTGGCTCCGTTCGGGTTTTTACAGAGCACCGTGACTAAAAGAAGAAAAGAAATGAAGCCCGAGGTAAGAGGAATAAGTACAGGTAGAACGGAGGGATCGTTTATCACACTCTCAAAGTGAACTAAAGTGTAAAATCCTTGAAGAGTGGAAGAAGTGTCCAGAAGCATGGCCAGATGTTCGAGAAGAACCTTCTTCTCAACCCCTACACTTCCCGGGAGATGAGAGAGGACGAGAGAACGAGAACGTGACTGTAGTGTGACAGATGTTTCAAGATTTAACTGCTCTATGGGGAAGGATGTCTAAGCAGAGTCAAAGAAAGCGAATCGAAGCACATTGAGAGGAAGAAAAAAAGAAAGCAACGAAAGATGAACATCGGTTTAATACGTTCATGAAAACTCCATGTTATTTAGGAGAAACCTGACAGAAGGACGTATAGATCCAGATCTAGAGAACGTGATAGTGATGAAAGATCAAAAGAAGTGCTTGACTTAGCGTGTGTCAGGCGGAAGAACGTGCCGGAGACCGAAGTGCGATTCACAAGGTTTAATGAACAAACAAAAGGGCAAATGCTGAAACGGCAAACCAGACCTAAGCTCCAGGTGTAGCAAAACTTGGTGAATGAGTCCTGTAAACTGTGAAAACAATACTATGACACGTAGTGTACGTAGCTTGCGTAGTCCAGCAGTGTTCATCAGCATGACCGTAGAACGGACAATGAGCTTGGTGGGGAACTGGAGGCTAATGAGTGCCAGGTGTAGAACATTAGTAGGTAGGAGAGCTAATAGGAGTGATAGGTGAAGGTGTGTCTGGTGGATCCCTGATCCCTAATATGTAAATACACAGGGTTCTTGCAGTCTTTATGCCATTGCCCACACATATACAGTATGGATGTCTTATAAATGTAGGATTTTTCCATCTCTTTTAAAATAAATTCTGGTTTATGATGAATGTGGAACTGCCGGGTTAAGATTACACATGAATACAAAATGTTCATCTTGTCAAAAATCATGAGGTGTCACAAGGTGAGAATAATGAAAGTCAAATGAATTTGTAACCTTGATTAAGAGATTACTAGCACCTTTATAATATACACCGAACCACAGCGGACACACTCAGGTTTAAATCGGTCGACCTGAAGATGACTTAAAATGCTGTTTACGTCTGGACAGGAAAAAAAAAAACGTTTATGTCTCAAAGGGGGAAAAAAAAAAAACGTTTTCATGAGTAACCACAATACGTCTGTAAAGGGCCTTTGATATCGTCACATCTGATATACCCTGAAATAACAGCATGAGTAAACATGAAGCTACAGATCAATCCTCATAAAGTCGGGAATATTAAATAAAGCTCTCTATCGCGCTCAGGTGTCTCGTATCGGCTCCGAGCCTGTTTCACTTTCACACCGTTGCCGAAGTCACAACTCAAAGAAACGATCCAGTTCCCCTCAACTATTTTGCAAGTCAGGCAGAACTCTGCATAAATACATTGTGAACCTTGTTATTTCCCCACAGTAGAGTAATTTATTCCCTTGATCTTCGGTCAAAGCAGGAGTCTCGTTTGAGCC